>NW_020946557.1:944-1431 GCF_900497805.2 Vombatus ursinus | reverse complement strand
CCTGCTGCCCCCTCCCCCAGTGCAGACAGGCCCTCCTCACCTCCTGCTGCCCCCATCCCATTACAGGCAGGCCCTCCTCACTTCCTGCTGCCTCCTCCACCAGTACACACAGCCACTCCTCACCTTCTGCTGCCCACTCCACCAGTACAGAAAGGCCCTCATCACCTCCTGCTGCCACCACCCCAGTACAGGCAGGCCCTCCTCACCTCCTGCTGCCCCCTCCCCCAGTAGAGAAAGGCCCTCCTCACCTCCTGCTGCCCCCACCCCAGTACAGGCATGCCCTCATCACCTCCTGCTGCCCCCTCTACCAGTACAGAGAGGCCCTCCTCACCTCCTGCTGCCTCCTCCTCTAGTACAGACAGCCCCTCCTCACCACCTGCTGACCCCACCACAGTAGAGGCAGGCCCTCCTCACCTCCTTCTACCCCCTCCCCCAGCACAGACCGGCCCTCCTCACCTCCTGCTGCCTCCTCCACCAGTACAGACAG
>NW_020946557.1:543-844 GCF_900497805.2 Vombatus ursinus | reverse complement strand
GGCCCTCCTCACTTCCTGCTGCCCCCTCCACCAGTATAGACAGGCCCTCCTCACCTCCTGCTGCCCCCTCCCCCAGTATAAATGGGCCCTCCTCACCTCCTGCTGCCCCCACCCCAGTACAGACAGGCCCTCCTCACTTCCTGCTGCCCCCTCCCCCAGTACAGACAGGCCCTCCTCACCTCCTGCTGCCCCCTGCTCCAGTATAGAGAGCCCCTCCTCACCTCCTGCTGGCCCCTCCCCCAGCACAGACAGGGCCTCCTCACCTCCTGCTGCCCCCTCCCCCAGTAGAGACCTGCCCTCC
>NW_020946557.1:0-443 GCF_900497805.2 Vombatus ursinus | reverse complement strand
CAGTACAGACAGGCCCTCCTCACCTCCTGCTGCCCCCTCCCCCAGTACAGACAGAAAATTTTCTGTTAATTATAGCCATCCAAAAGAAAAATGCACTGCCTCAGGAAGCAGAGGCTGTGCCCTCACTGAAGGACCTCATGCAAATCTTGCATGGCATTTTGCTGGGAATGTTATTGGAAAAGTTCTTCCATAGGAAGCTTGGCCTAATTTGAATGGACAAATCTTTTACATGCTTCCTATTGTGCACAAGATTCTGTCCTGCTCTTTGAGATGAGTGGGATAGTCAAGGCCTTGCCTTGTGCTCTGTTTCTGCAGGCCAGGACAGTGCCAAAATGAATTGAATCAGGGCTCTACTTTATGCATCTAAATCCCCTCAGCTACAAGTGCCCTTATTACCTCTAACTTCATGGTAGAACTTCATGGCAGAGAGGAAGGGAGTGCCC
>NW_020946556.1:0-6956 GCF_900497805.2 Vombatus ursinus | reverse complement strand
CTTCCTTCTCAACTGTAACTTTAGCTTAACCTGACCTCATTTTCTCATAACCACCTATTCCCACACACACCTCAACCCAACCTCACCCCTCTCTCCCCACCTTAATTTACACATCAGCCTCCCTGATAATTCTCCACAATGTAGGGCCATACCCCTGCCCAAGGCCCTAAGTGGTACAGCCTACATTATTCTTTGATGGGTTAGGTGGTCATCTATATGGCATAATTTGGGTGACACTAGGAAGATCCCCCACCCCCAAATATCTTCTCTACTGGACTGCACAATGCCTGAAATAACAGTCAAAGTAAATATTCATCTTGATTATCTTGTTATTTTTCCTTCAGGTTAAATATTACCTTCTTTGGGGAGGGGGGGAGGGTACTCTCTTACTGTGCAAACTCCCCGGGAGGGACAAACTAAAATATAAACTCCAAATATGGTAATAATAATAATTCATATTTCTATAGCATTTTAAAGTTTACACTGAACTTTCTTCATTGTAACTCTGTAAGAAGGGTACTATCACCATTTTGCAGATGATGAAACAGTCTCAGAGAAGTTAGATGACTTGCCTAAGGTGGTAAGTGTATTAAGCTAGTAAGTGTCTTGCACAGTGCCTATTACACATACAAGACACCATGCTGGACTGTGGCATGTGAAGCCTCTGATCTTATAATGAAAATGAGTGTATGAGATGCTCCCCACCCTGCCCCACTCCTATACCTCAATAATCTACACTAACAGCTTGAGAGCACTCAGTCCCTAGGGGGTAAAAGAAAAGAAGCGCTGAAAAAGTAGGGGAAGAAAATCACAGGGTAGGAAGCAATCACCAAAGACAGACAGGCCCTGGACCCAGAGTTTCTCAAAGATCAGGGGCAGACTGAGCAGTTCCTACCCCCTTCCCTACTTCCTCGGGCCTCTGTTTCCTTTCAAACTGGCCTGTTGGTATCATTTACTTTCCCTGGGAAGAAGCAGAACTCAGGACTGGGGAGATTTGGAACATCCCCTTGGACTCTGCCACACTGGGCACAGTGAGATGAGGGCTGGTTCCAAGAGCATCTGGCATCTAGGAAATGCTTTCCCTACCCTCAGGGCAGGGGGTTTTCAGGGGGTAGCCTGGAATGGAATGAAATATTTCCTTTTAGCCCAAAAGATTACTTTCACATTCTAAACCCACCGTCCCCACAAAACCCATATAAAGATCCTAGTGGCTATTGACCACTTCCTGCTTGTGTGCACTTGCCTCCTACCTGCAAAATAATATTGATAATACAAATCTACATTGATATAGTACTTTTGTGTGTAACAACCGCAGAGAAAGTTGTAAACATGCAACTATTATTTCCTTCATTTTATAAATGGCTCAAGGAGGGCGAATGAGCTTCAGAGTTGTGAACTTTGCTGTATAAATATTATTATTTAGGGAGACAAGATCCCTGGTGGACCTAGCCCAGCCTTCTCAGGGATGGGGGATAATGGTAGGCATCTGAAGGTCAAATGGCATCTTATCCTTCTAACACCTTAGAAACAACATAGCTAGAAGCTAAAAGCTAATATAGTTAGGGCACACATTGGAGTTAAGTGGTGTGTGTGTGTGTGTGCTTGCATGTATGTGCAGTAGGATTCAGAAGCTGGGCTACCTCTAGGGGCTACCTTTTCTTGTTCCCCAATATCACTGTAGTACTTCCCCTATTCCTGCTGTCTGTCTTCCTTTTCTCCCCCAGATCTTCACCAGAATGGGCCAGTGTTTCATCTTTAATTCAGGAATTGATGGAGCTGAGCTCCTCAGTACTCCTAAAGGAGGTGCTGGCAATGGACTGGAGATCATGTTGACAGTGCAGCAGGATGAATACCTGCCAGTGTGGAGGGACTCAGGTATGTGACACAGCAGCCAAGAGAGATGGGGGATAGGTATGGAAGCTCTGAGAGAGAAGGACTGGGAGACTGGGAGGGGATGGATACAGTGGGTGAGAAATAGGGATGATGCATCAGTAATGGGGAAGGAGAACAGGTATGAAAGTATGGGACAGAACACAGTAACAGGGAAGAAAAAAGAATGAAGGACTGAGGCTAGGGGAAAAGGTTAAGGAGCTGGGAAAGGGCTAGGTATGGGTTATCAGACTCGTTCCTAGCCTGTGAGACTGAAATTAGAGGGGTCAAGCATGCCAATCTCCCATTTCATCCTTGATGACCCTGTCAAAGTCAGAATCTTCATCTGATGGGAAGCTGAGAGTATGAAGGAGAGAGAAAGGGAATCAATTGAATCTTGGGTTGGAAGATGAGGCTAGTGTGAAGCTGACCTTGATTGGCAGTTCTTATACCATGTTTTCATAAAAATGATGGGGAAACAAGTGAAGGAGACAGGACTCTAGTAAAAGTCGCTACCTGTTGGATAGGGAGTTGGGGGGGAGGGGGCCCATAGTATAGCCTGGGGACTAGGGCAAGGGCTTTCCCTCTCCTTAGATGAGATAGTCACTCAAAACAGAAGTGTCCTTAGGAGGAATCCAAAGGATTCCCAATGGGGACAAAGTATCAGTGGGAAAATGAGCTTCTACTCCCCCCATCCTCTCCCTATTCCAGAACAAACTCCATATGAGGCAGGGATTCGAGTGCAGATTCATAGTCAAGATGAGCCGCCCATCATTGACCAGCTTGGCTTTGGGGTTGCTCCAGGCTACCAGACCTTTGTGTCCTGTCAAAAGCAGCAAGTATCCTCTGCCCTGGTTCCAATACCCTGACCTCAATACCCTGCCTCCTCCTGTCCAAAGCCTTCAATCTCTAGCACCTCAGAACCACCCCTCCAAATTTCCCAGTTCTCAATTTTTCTGACTCTTGAAATCTTCTCCAACCTTCTGACTCTACATTAATTCCTCGTCACTTCCCTGTTCTGTCCCCATCCAGATACTCCAGAGATGGCCTAACCAGCCTAACCATCTCTCCAGGACAGAGGGCATTTTGCCTCTTTTGTGTGTGTGTGTGTCTCTCTGTCTCTGTCTCTGTCTCTGTCTCTGTCACTCTCTCTCTCACACACACACACACACACACACAACCCTCTAGTTCCATCTCTTTCCCACCTCCTCCTTAACGCCTTTTCTGCTACAGCTGTTGTTCCTGCCACAGCCCTGGGGTAACTGTAGCTCTGTGCTCCCGAGTCCTGACTTCGACATGGGTCCTCCTGATCTAAGCCCCATCCTGTCTCTGACTTCCGGCCCTCCCAACTCTTATCATGACCCCTTACCAGGCATGTACATCATCCGGCAGCCACACTTCCGAGACAAGAATCGAGTCTCACAGACCTGGCGACAGCCTGAGAGGCTGTAGACTGACCTAGGGCCTGGGCTGGGACTGGATGGGCTTAGATCAGGAGGACCCATGTCGAAGTCAGGACTCGGGAGCACAGAGCTACAGTTACCCCAGGGCTGTGGCAGGAACAACAGCTGTAGCAGAAAAGGCGTTAAGGAGGAGGTGGGAAAGAGATGGAACTAGAGGGTTGTGTGTGTGTGTGTGTGTGTGAGAGAGAGAGTGACAGAGACAGAGACAGAGACAGAGACAGAGAGACACACACACACACAAAAGAGGCAAAATGCCCTCTGTCCTGGAGAGATGGTTAGGCTGGTTAGGCCATCTCTGGAGTATCTGGATGGGGACAGAACAGGGAAGTGACGAGGAATTAATGTAGAGTCAGAAGGTTGGAGAAGATTTCAAGAGTCAGAAAAATTGAGAACTGGGAAATTTGGAGGGGTGGTTCTGAGGTGCTAGAGATTGAAGGCTTTGGACAGGAGGAGGCAGGGTATTGAGGTCAGGGTATTGGAACCAGGGCAGAGGATACTTGCTGCTTTTGACAGGACACAAAGGTCTGGTAGCCTGGAGCAACCCCAAAGCCAAGCTGGTCAATGATGGGCGGCTCATCTTGACTATGAATCTGCACTCGAATCCCTGCCTCATATGGAGTTTGTTCTGGAATAGGGAGAGGATGGGGGGAGTAGAAGCTCATTTTCCCACTGATACTTTGTCCCCATTGGGAATCCTTTGGATTCCTCCTAAGGACACTTCTGTTTTGAGTGACTATCTCATCTAAGGAGAGGGAAAGCCCTTGCCCTAGTCCCCAGGCTATACTATGGGCCCCCTCCCCCCCAACTCCCTATCCAACAGGTAGCGACTTTTACTAGAGTCCTGTCTCCTTCACTTGTTTCCCCATCATTTTTATGAAAACATGGTATAAGAACTGCCAATCAAGGTCAGCTTCACACTAGCCTCATCTTCCAACCCAAGATTCAATTGATTCCCTTTCTCTCTCCTTCATACTCTCAGCTTCCCATCAGATGAAGATTCTGACTTTGACAGGGTCATCAAGGATGAAATGGGAGATTGGCATGCTTGACCCCTCTAATTTCAGTCTCACAGGCTAGGAACGAGTCTGATAACCCATACCTAGCCCTTTCCCAGCTCCTTAACCTTTTCCCCTAGCCTCAGTCCTTCATTCTTTTTTCTTCCCTGTTACTGTGTTCTGTCCCATACTTTCATACCTGTTCTCCTTCCCCATTACTGATGCATCATCCCTATTTCTCACCCACTGTATCCATCCCCTCCCAGTCTCCCAGTCCTTCTCTCTCAGAGCTTCCATACCTATCCCCCATCTCTCTTGGCTGCTGTGTCACATACCTGAGTCCCTCCACACTGGCAGGTATTCATCCTGCTGCACTGTCAACATGATCTCCAGTCCATTGCCAGCACCTCCTTTAGGAGTACTGAGGAGCTCAGCTCCATCAATTCCTGAATTAAAGATGAAACACTGGCCCATTCTGGTGAAGATCTGGGGGAGAAAAGGAAGACAGACAGCAGGAATAGGGGAAGTACTACAGTGATATTGGGGAACAAGAAAAGGTAGCCCCTAGAGGTAGCCCAGCTTCTGAATCCTACTGCACATACATGCAAGCACACACACACACACACCACTTAACTCCAATGTGTGCCCTAACTATATTAGCTTTTAGCTTCTAGCTATGTTGTTTCTAAGGTGTTAGAAGGATAAGATGCCATTTGACCTTCAGATGCCTACCATTATCCCCCATCCCTGAGAAGGCTGGGCTAGGTCCACCAGGGATCTTGTCTCCCTAAATAATAATATTTATACAGCAAAGTTCACAACTCTGAAGCTCATTCGCCCTCCTTGAGCCATTTATAAAATGAAGGAAATAATAGTTGCATGTTTACAACTTTCTCTGCGGTTGTTACACACAAAAGTACTATATCAATGTAGATTTGTATTATCAATATTATTTTGCAGGTAGGAGGCAAGTGCACACAAGCAGGAAGTGGTCAATAGCCACTAGGATCTTTATATGGGTTTTGTGGGGACGGTGGGTTTAGAATGTGAAAGTAATCTTTTGGGCTAAAAGGAAATATTTCATTCCATTCCAGGCTACCCCCTGAAAACCCCCTGCCCTGAGGGTAGGGAAAGCATTTCCTAGATGCCAGATGATCTTGGAACCAGCCCTCATCTCACTGTGCCCAGTGTGGCAGAGTCCAAGGGGATGTTCCAAATCTCCCCAGTCCTGAGTTCTGCTTCTTCCCAGGGAAAGTAAATGATACCAACAGGCCAGTTTGAAAGGAAACAGAGGCCCGAGGAAGTAGGGAAGGGGGTAGGAACTGCTCAGTCTGCCCCTGATCTTTGAGAAACTCTGGGTCCAGGGCCTGTCTGTCTTTGGTGATTGCTTCCTACCCTGTGATTTTCTTCCCCTACTTTTTCAGCGCTTCTTTTCTTTTACCCCCTAGGGACTGAGTGCTCTCAAGCTGTTAGTGTAGATTATTGAGGTATAGGAGTGGGGCAGGGTGGGGAGCATCTCATACACTCATTTTCATTATAAGATCAGAGGCTTCACATGCCACAGTCCAGCATGGTGTCTTGTATGTGTAATAGGCACTGTGCAAGACACTTACTAGCTTAATACACTTACCACCTTAGGCAAGTCATCTAACTTCTCTGAGACTGTTTCATCATCTGCAAAATGGTGATAGTACCCTTCTTACAGAGTTACAATGAAGAAAGTTCAGTGTAAACTTTAAAATGCTATAGAAATATGAATTATTATTATTACCATATTTGGAGTTTATATTTTAGTTTGTCCCTCCCGGGGAGTTTGCACAGTAAGAGAGTACCCTCCCCCCCTCCCCAAAGAAGGTAATATTTAACCTGAAGGAAAAATAACAAGATAATCAAGATGAATATTTACTTTGACTGTTATTTCAGGCATTGTGCAGTCCAGTAGAGAAGATATTTGGGGGTGGGGGATCTTCCTAGTGTCACCCAAATTATGCCATATAGATGACCACCTAACCCATCAAAGAATAATGTAGGCTGTACCACTTAGGGCCTTGGGCAGGGGTATGGCCCTACATTGTGGAGAATTATCAGGGAGGCTGATGTGTAAATTAAGGTGGGGAGAGAGGGGTGAGGTTGGGTTGAGGTGTGTGTGGGAATAGGTGGTTATGAGAAAATGAGGTCAGGTTAAGCTAAAGTTACAGTTGAGAAGGAAGGGGAGATGGCTCTGTTTGTCTACAAGTTTGGCACAGAATATTAGAGAAGCAGTTTGGGGACAATTTGTCTTCTTATCCCTAACACCTCAATCTTGGGAGCTGATGAGGTGAAAAACCATTTCATGATATCACCACGTCATGATGTGCATACACTTGAGAGCATCAACACTTCCTTCTCAACTGTAACTTTAGCTTAACCTGACCTCATTTTCTCATAACCACCTATTCCCACACACACCTCAACCCAACCTCACCCCTCTCTCCCCACCTTAATTTACACATCAGCCTCCCTGATAATTCTCCACAATGTAGGGCCATACCCCTGCCCAAGGCCCTAAGTGGTACAGCCTACATTATTCTTTGATGGGTTAGGTGGTCATCTATATGGCATAATTTGGGTGACACTAGGAAGATCCCCC
>NW_020946555.1:0-17208 GCF_900497805.2 Vombatus ursinus | reverse complement strand
AAACACACCATCTGAGCCTTGATCCAAGTCATTGATAAAAAAAAAAAGCAGAAATCCACTGGAGACCTTCCAAGATGACTTAGAACCATCAATTACGGCTCTTTTGGTACAGTCATTCAGCTAGTTCTGTAAGTTCTGTACATACTAATCTAATCACCTAATTTCACTAACATCTAGCCTCTACCTCTCTCTCCATCTTATCCACAAGAATAACATGAGAGACTTTGCCAGCACTTTGCTAAAATCTAGAAAAACTCTGTCTCCAGATTCCCAAAGAAGCTCTAAGTGATATCCTTGATTTCTGAATGATTAGTGAAATTGAATTTGAACTTGATTTGAAAAGTGAAAGCCTGATGCTCCTGAGCATCAATGAATGTCTATTCTGTAATAGGAAGCATCATCATTCAGCCATTACTACTACCTGGAGTTAGGAAGCAGAAAATGAAGACAAGAAAATGGGAAAATGACATTTTCTGTGCATGGAAATAAACAAGGAATTTGAGAGCCTCTGTTTTCCCAAAGCACTAGTAAATACTCCGAACAGAGACCTGATGTAAAGTGCCCATGTGCTTATAATTATCCAAACATTGTAGATCCCCAGTGTGGAATTTCACATTTTTATTGAGTCCATTTTAATGTTTACAAAGTTGGCCGATTTTTTTCAAAACCAAATCTGGTCCTAAACAGGAAAGGGAACTTCCTATCTCCCTCTGATTTTCCACACTGGATTTGGTGAAAGTCAGGTAATTCCTATAGTGCATTCATTGCTTCTCAGATTATCTGGCCATAAGGTACTTTAGGATTTGAAAGATACTGACAGAGTTACATATGTGTCTCTTGGGGTTGGGAGGAAGACTCAGGGTACAGAATTTTCCAAGGATAAAGAGCAGTTGGAGAAACTGGGGGGGGGGGGGCAAAGTGAAAGAAATAAAACTAATTTCCACATCAAAAATGTTGCATATCATAAATATTTTTGACAAATACTTGTAGGAGAGGCATTGGATCCATGATTTCAATCACGTAGGTAATCCCCAGTTGAAGACACTTCCTCTACCAATACACATCATCTGCAACTTAATCTTAATCTTGGGAGTTGCTGGGAGCACTCAGATGTTAAGTGACCTTCCCAGGGCCACACAGCCAGTATATGTCCAAGTTGAGAGTCGAACCCAGATCTTCCTTCTGAAACTGATAAGTTATCTGATATGCCATGCTGCCTATACTATTGATAGATACATGATATGATGGTTAACATTTTAGAGAGAAAAATGTTGCCTTTTGGGGGGCAGCTAGGTGGTACAGTGGATAGATCACCAGCCCTGGATTCAGGAGGACCTGAGTTCAAATCCAGCCTCAGACACATAACACTTACTAGCTGTGTGACCCTGGGCAGGTCACTTAACCCCATCACCTAGCCTTTTGGGAAATTTTCTCACAGAACCCCTTTTAATATCCATACTTGGTAACAGAGCCATAGTACAATCACGTTCCCTTTCACGCCCCTGTCTTGTGCTTCAGTTCACAATTCCTTTCGCTTATTTATTTAGTATTTAGCAAACTCCAATGTGATCTAATCAATTAGATTCCCAATCATTTGGGAAAAAAACAAAACAAAACAAAACAAAACAACCAGAAATACACTGCATCATTACAGAAGAAAAGTACTGATCTTAATTCACAGTAAAATACTTAAAAAGCTCTTGGTGTCAAATGAGTTAGGCTTTGGTGTGGCTTTTGTTTTGTTCTAAATGAGATTAGGCAATGTAAACAGGGAGATATCAGTGCAAGAGAAAGTACAGGGCACTGACTGATAGCAACGGAAGCGGGGCTCTCCTTGAAGGTTTGGATCATACTAGTTATGTGACCTTGGGTAGGTTAGTCATTGGATTTCTCTGTGTCTTCAAGAGGGACTCAATGGTCTCGAAGGTCCTTTCCCGCTCTGAAGTTCTGTGCTCTTGTGTAACTATTAGAAGAACTCTAGATCTAAGGAGGAGTAGGAGAAAGCAGACTAGTAGAGTGGAATAAATCAGGCACCAACCCTACCTCCGGCACTCGCTAACTCTGTGACTCTGGACAAATTATTTAACCTCCTCAATTTCCCCATGTGCAAAACAAAGGGATTGGATTAGATGGCCTCTGAAGCCCTTTGCCTTCTGGGTCTAGACCTGTGACCCGGGAGTCCATCAACGTGAACACACGTTACTTTAATTTACTCAGATACTTCAATGGGTTTGTGTTCTTATCAGTGAGAGTACTCCTACCAGACACAGATTTTGTAAGCAGGCTTAGAGCCAGACAGTATCTAGACCAACCCCCTCAGATGGGGAAACTGAGAACTAGAGATAAAGTGACTTGCCCAAGGACACATAGCAACCAAGTGGCAGAGCTGGAATTTGAACTCAAGTTTTCAGACTGCAAATCCAAAATTGCTAGCCTATGTAGATCTAGTCCATGACTTCCCATAAAATTCCTATTAAAAAATCTACCCAGTGCACTGAAAATGCATCCCTAGGTGTTTTTCCCCCCTTAGTATTTTATGGATCCCAGGGTATTGTCACTGTTTAGTTGTTTCAGTCATGTCTGACTCTCTGTGACCCCATTTTGGGATTTTCTTGGCAAAGAGACTGGAGTGATTTAACATCTTCTTCTCCGGCTCATTTTATAGATAAGGAGACTGAGGCAAAAAGGGCTAAATGATTTGCCCACTGTCACACAGGGAGTAAGTGTCTGAGGTGGGAGTTGCACCAATGAAAACGAGTCTTCTTGATTCCAAACCCAGTGTTCTATCCACTGGACCAGCTAGCTGCCCCTCAATACCGGCATAGTGTCACCAATTAGATAGTAAAGCATTTGAATAAACTAGAGGCAGCTTGGTATAGTGGAGGAAGAGCTAACTCTGAACTTAGGATAACTTGGGTTCAAGTCCTAATTTTGAGTCATACTGGGTGTGTGACCCTGGGAAAGTCACTGAACCTCAGAGCACCGCAGGTAGACCTCTACAATTATAAGTTGCAGAGCAGCCTGTACCTCAATTTCCTTATCTGCAAAACGAGGAAGTTGGATTAATTGTCTTCTAAGGTCTCTTCCATCTCAATATCTATGATTCTATAATGAACCAATTCAATGGGCTATCTATCCAGATCCATAGCATGTTCTGGATAATAAATATTTCTATCCACTTGGTTTGTCTTGTGTTGATTGCCAGGCTGAGCTCTTTTAAGTGGTCATGCAGTTTATCCAAGATGCCACCTAATGTGCTGGGTTTTATGCAATGTGCACAATGCTATTCTCAAACAGGAGGATTTATAGAACTTCACCATCTGCAAGAAATTCCTCAACCCCTTGGACTTTGCAGAGAATATCTCTACCAAGACAGTGTTAGAACGCTCTGGGAAATATTCATCTCTGTTACATGCCTTGTTTGACAAGGGATCCTTTAATAAGGCTATCTCTATGGTTGCACCTTTGAAGGTCTCAGATGAACCTTTGGTAAAGTCAAGTCAATAGGTGAAGTCAGCAAGCATTTTTAAGCACCTACTATGTGCCAGGCACTGCCCTAAGTTCTGGGAATACAAAGAAAGGCAAAGAAAAATCAGTCTGCTCTTAAGGATCTCATAGTTTTTGAATGTAACAGCTTAAATTAAATGTAATAGGTGTGGTAGATGCTCCCCCTGGCTCAATCACCAATCTTCTTTGGCGTACACCTCTATCACAGGGACCAAAGGACCAACCAGGGACCTCCGATCATACCTGCTCTTTAGCAGGAAGCCTAAGCTACAAGAAGTGACTTCAGCACGTGCATAGCCCCATCACCCCTGTTAAATAAGAGAAAATTAATTAATCTGATAACTTTAATCTTTTACCTAGTTCACACAAAATTCAAACTTTTTGAAAAAGTTAAGAATACGGTGTTATAAAGTATAATTGAAACCAGGATAAGCATGGACATTCCTAGAGCATGGGCCAGGTGTGGCTGAGCACATCTGTCCCACACTTTACTCATGCCTCTAAGTTTTTAGAGAAGTGCCTGATGGTTGAGATTCCTTAGTCAAATACATTTTAGTTACCAACAAAGAATCAAGAAGGATGTTATGTTCTCCACGCTCTTCAGTCAATCATGCTGCTATAACAGCTGTGAAAATCAGCCCTTTTCAAATTGTAAGTCAATTCCAGGCAAGAGGCATTTATTAAGCACGTTATTACATGCCAGCCACTATTTGAGGTGTTGGGAATAGAAAGAACGGCAAAAAACAATCCCTCTTCTCAAAGATTTCACAATTCTACTGGGGAGAAAACATGTAAATAACTATGTAAAAGCGAGTTATAGGCAGGATAAATTGGAAACAACCAACAGAGGGAAGACATTAGCATTAAAGTTACCCTTGATACATACATAAGTCATTCTCATCATGATAAGACAGGTATTTGGGTTAGTTGATGCCACCTTGAAGTCTTTTTTGAAATATTTTCCTCTTTAAGATATCTTAAAAATCTGTGAATGCATTTAAAATTGTATTGTCTCCAGTCTACATCTTCAGTGTGCATTTGATCAGGTTCAGACATTTTTTCCAATTTAATTTTCTTAAGTGCCATTTATATTTCCTTACATAGCACATTGGGTTTAATTCCAAATGTGGGGGTTACACTGATACCGATAAGAAGAGCAGATGGCCTAAGGAGTCATGGCATATCTTTTTCGTTTCAGAGCTATTTGTTGTGTTTCTGCTCTCATCCACAAATGCTCTTGGGATTGCTAGGTCTCTTCAGTTTTTTTTAGCCCTCTGTTGATTATTGCTGTTTTATGAGTTGATACTGCTGATAATTTTCTGCCCTACTGTCTCTTAATATTCTGTATTTGACAAAAAGTGTATCAGAGTAAAACTGGTGACTGTTTTCATGGTTCAGTCATGTTCTACTCTTTGTGACCTCATTTGGGGTTTTCTTGGTAAAGATACTGGAGTGGTTTGCTATTTTCTTTTGCAGCTCATTTTACAGATGAGGAAACTGAGGCAGAAGAGGGTTAAGTGACTTGTCCACGGTCACATAGCTAGTAACTATCTGTGGTTGGATTTGAACTATGGTCCTCCTGACTCCAGGGCCCGACTCTGCTGGATTACCTAACTGCCAAAAACCTAAACTGTCAGAGGAAACCTTTATAATCTACTCATTTGTTTTTTTCCCCTTCATAATTTAGATGGTCTTGACCCATAGTTTAAGAAGTGCTGAAGGGGTCGAGAGTGGAAAAAATTTAAGAAGCCCTGATTTAGAAAGCCAATTTTCATGTAGTAGAAAACCCCTCCCCCACTAGATTTGGGGTTGGGAGGATCTGGGTTCCAATCTATTCTGGAAAATAGATTTAGACTTAGGAGAGACCTTTGAAGTTATCAAATACCTTCTCTTCACTTTGAGGATGTCCCAGGAAGGTTAAATACTATAATTTGCCAAAAGTCACATGTGAAATACTATCAGTGACATAGTCTAAATCCCTGTCCTCCAATACTGCATCCAATGCTCCTCTTGAACAAACTGTATAATCTTATTTGTCCCTTCTAAGCTTTCCTTTTCCTCTTCTGTAAGATGATGGGATTGGACTAAGGCAGGGATTCATCACCTTTTTTGTGTCTTAGACTCCTTTGGCAGTTTTGTGAAATCTATGGACCCCTTCTTAGAATTATGTTTTTAAGTACAGGAAAAAAATCTATAAGATTACAAAGAAAATCCATTACATTAAGATGTAGTGATCAAAATGTTTTTTGTTTTGTTTGGCAATGGGATTAAGTGATTTGCCCAGGGTCACACAGCTAGTAAGTGTGTCTGAGGCCGCATTTGAACTCAAGTCCTCCTGACTTCAGGGCTGGTACTCTATCCACTATGCCCCCTAGCTACCCTGTCCTTTTTTTTTTCAAAATGTTTTAAAGTACAAGTTCATGGGCCCCAGTTTAAGAAACCCTGGACCACATGATCTCTGAGATCCTTTCCAGCTCAAATTCCTAGGATCTTATCAATCTTTTATCTGGTTCTCATCTAAAGAAAATTCTTTGACTGATGAGGATTAAGGACCATAAAATTTAGGAACAGAGGGCTAGCATGGAATAGCCGAGGCAGCTAGATGGCACAGTAGATAGAGTGCCATGCCCAGAGTCAGGAAGATCTCTCTTCATGAGTTCAAATCTGGCATCAGACACTTGCTAGCTGTGTGATCCTGAGCACGTCACTTTACTTCTGTCTGCTTCAGTTTCCCCCTCTATAAAATGGGGATAATAGTACCTACTTCCTAGAGTTGTGGTAAGGAGAAAATATTTGTAAGTTTAAAGCACTCTGAGAATGTGAGTTATTATTATTTTTGGTGAGGGGAGTTGATCAAGACACCCTGCTCATGTGATTTCTGAGAGCCCAGTTGATGAAATTAAAGATAAGGGCCAAGGAACAACAAGGACAATGAGGTGTTAAGATCTTAAACAAAATACAAAAATGTGTCTATTTTATGCTACCCCATTTCCAGATGTGAAGTTCTTCTACCCAAATTGATACAATTATAGGGCAGTTACCCATTGGCTAACAAAAGATTGGCCAAAATCTATATATTGTAGTAGTTATAATAATATGTTAAAATGACAATAAAAACTCTCACACATACATCTACATATATACGCATATGTGTGTGAGTGAACTATTACTATTATTATAACAATATCAGCTCTCCTTGTAAATAATGTCACTTTAAACCTCAAACCTTCCCTCCTGGAAATACTATTTTAATTAGAGAGGAAGGTTTGTTTTTTTTTTTATACCAGATGCCATGGCTATGGATGTTAGGCATTGTTTGGAATAATAAATAATATCTTGGTTTATACTACACTTTAAATAATCTTACACTATTCTCACAACAACCCAGTGAAGTAGGTAGTATAAATATCATTATCCCCATTTCAGAGATGAGGAAATTGAAATTTAGAGACTTCCCCAAGGTGAAACAGCTAGTAAATGGCAGAGCCAGGATTTAAATTCAGATCTTTGGGGCTCTTTCTACTGCGCATGAGTCATCTCTGAGCATATATGGTTTGGCAGAATCAGGGAGTCCAAATGAGTTGGTTGATGTGATTTTCTGCAACCAGTTCTACATGTCCTGTTGATGTCATGAAGTAGAAATTCCAGTATTTCCACACAACTTGGAGGACATCCGCAGGAGAGTAAACAAGATGGTGAAGAGCCTTGAGGTCATGCTATATGAGGATTCCTTAAAGGATTCCTTCATTGAGGCCATTATAGCTATTTTCAAGTATTTGAAAGGCTGCTACATGAAAGAAGATTTAGCTTTACTCCACTAAGAGACAGTGTGGTATAATGGACAGAGAACTGGCCTCCAATTGAGAATGACATGGGCTTAAGTCCTTTTTCTGATGCATATTAGCTATTGGACTTTGGGCAAGTCACTCAACCTCCTTGTGCTGCTCTAGGCAAGTCCCTAAAACTATGCATTGTAGAGAATGTGCCAAAGGAGAAATTTTCTCACTTGGGAGTTTCCTATACCAAATGATAGGCTCAGTTCTTACCTCTGCTTGGCCCCACATGGAAAACCCAGCAACAATGGGTTGGAGAGAGACAGATTTAAGCTTACTATAAGGAAAATCTTGGTAACGAGGAGAATTATCCCTAAGTGGAATGACTAACCTTGGAAATCAGTGGGTTCACCCTCACTGGAGGGCTTCAAGCTATGGCTGGCCCTGTAGCATTTGATACCATTAGATGAGAGGCAGCTTGTCATAGTAGATAGGGGGTCGACCTTGGAGTCAAGAAGACCAACATGTTCAAATCTTACCTTTGGTACATACTAGCTATGTGCTGTTATTGGGTATGGTATGGGTACGCTGTGCAAATTCTCAGCAACCTCCATAATTCTCTTAAGACTATTAAGTTACAGGCAAGTTTACATAGGTAGAGAGAGTTTCCACACCAGGAATTCCCATACACCAATGAAATAATGGGTTTGGACTAAAATGATTTTACTGAAAGCATTAAGATGAAAGTTTCTTTATAGCAAAGGATTCAGATGTTATATTATATCTAAGAAGGATTGGTCTAGTCTAGGGGTTTATAACCTTTTTTTTTTCTTAACCTTTGGCAGTTTGGTGAGACCTATGGTCCCCTTCTCAGAATCACCTTTATAGATGCATAAAATAAAATACATAGGATTTCAATTCAATTATATTGAAATATAGTTATTAATTTTTAAACTCATGGTCTCCAGGTTAAAAATTCCCAATCCATGCTAATCCCTTCATTTTAAATATAAGGAAACTGAGGCCCAGAGAAGTCAAAAGTGATTTGTTCAAAAACACATAGATAGTTGGTAGCAGAGAAAGGTCTAGAACCAGTTCTCCTGGCTTTCAAGCTGATGATATTTCCACTGCCTCCCACTTTTCACCCTGCTTTTATATACATTATCATCTCAATCGATAATTGCGACAATACTGTTAATCATATGACATATATAAAAATTATTAAGTGGTCATGAAATAGGCATACAGAAAAATTATGGCAAGGTCACACTTCTGATGCTGGCTATGTGGATGATGGCTCAATGCAATGCATCTGTTAGGTCCCCAGTTCCCCTCCTACCCTTCCATTCCTAAAGTACTCTCTTTCAGAAACACAGATATATGCTCAGCCATACCCATGATTCAAATGAGTGGTACAAGACAAAGTCTGATCTTAACAGCTTTCATCATTCCTTGTTCTGGGTTGGTATGTGCTGCATGGGCAATGTTAATAACTAGACCATAAGCCCCACTTCTGTGCATATTCTGCCTTAAATCATAAGGAGGCTCTTTGGGGAAACCTTGTTGTCAGTGAGGGCTTCCAGCTTCTCTACTTGCCCACTGTGATTTTACTCTCAGGCTTTTCCTCACATATACTGGAACAGGCTCAATCTCCCAGCTTCCAAACTCACCCGCGAACACTTTCCTTGCTTTTGTGCCAACTCCCCCCCCAAATGCTCCACATGTCAGCACACACTTGTCACTCTTATGTGGAAAGGCACACCCAGACACATTCACCACAACCACTGCCTCTCTTTCTGTTCTTTAGCAATCACAGCTTCCAGGCTGGCTTCTAACCACTTCAAAGCCACATATACCAGACTCCCTCTCATCTCTTGCCCCGCCCCCACTACTTCCTGATGGCCCTAAATCCCCTTGGGATTTGGATATATTGCTTCCCTTGAAACCACACCTTCCATTAGCAAAGAGATGGAGAGAAAATATTTCTACCCAAGTGGCAATATAAGGACTCACATTTTTCTGACACATCTATATTGCTCAGCAATCATATATTTAGTATCTACCATGTGCAAAGCATCGGGAAAGATGCAAAGATAAGTAAGATGCAATGCATGCCTTCAAAGACCTTACAGCCTAGTAATTTTAATAATGCAAATACATTCCATTATAGAATATCATTTGGTTAAAAAAAAACCAAAACAGTATTTTCTCTTTATTTACCATATCATTCTATAAAAGGGAGACCAAAACAACCCTTGAAATCAAGTTTTAAAGTGTAAATCATGGCTCAAAGTCCATGGGACTCTCCTCATTAGTGGGGATTGATTCTCCACTCCTACATCATGGACTGAGTTGGCAAGAGTTTGAGAGAGAAGAGAGATCTTGAACTTCTAGATTTTAGCTTTGAGAAAGAAGGAACTAGGTTCCAGACTCTCTTCAGGTCCCTGAAGGTAGAGAAAGACTCTAGAAAAAAGTCAACATGTGGAAGAGCTGGCACCTATATCATGTCCCTATTCTCAGCTTGCAACACTAGAGACTTTGGAGGGAAGTCATGGGTCCATGAGGTTAAGGTACCAGATGTTCTACATGTTGATTTATCACCAGAGTCTTTCTCTCACTTCAGAGACCTAAAGAAAATCATGTCTTCTTTCCTGAAGTTAGAAGTTAGCAGATCAAGATTTCTCTTCTCTCGCAAGTTCTTGTCAACTCTGACCTTTGCACAGGAATAGAACATTGAGTAATAAATCTCCATAAATGGGGAAAGTCCAATGCAAATAGGCTTTGAGCCACGGGTTACCTAAGTAACATGGTAAAATAGAAAGAGTCAGAGTTTGCCTGCTTCCCCATTTATCCCCAGCAACTTGACCACTGACCTGACCAAGTATTACCCTCCTAGGTCTCCCTGAGCTCTTCTGGGCTCCATGATAATTTATATCCTCCAGGCCCAGGATGCCTTACTTGAAATGCTCCATGGTTCAGATCTTTCCAGACTCCCCTAACTCCCAGTCCATTAGAACTTATTCATCCAGTGCTCCATGCCTTTGGGACATGCTTTCCCATGTTCTCTGCTTTCCAAGTCAATAACTAGCTACCATGATAACATAAGCCATGATACTGAATGAATGGACAATTAGTAGGATCCTTTATATAAGAATCATTGGCATATAGGATGAGAAGTCTTGACAGAGTTGTGATCTGCACTAATGGACAGACTACCCACATTGATGAGAGCAAAGATCCGTTAAGGTATAACAGTGAGTAATGAGAGTTCTCTAAGGTAATTGCTGTACCTTTTTATTGAACTCTTCTGAAAGTAATACCTTAACTCAAAAAAGGTTTTGAGGTACCATGGCAGGTTGGTGGTGGGTAATTGGGAGGGAAGTAGATAGGACATTATGGAACTCTTTAAAACTTTATGTTCAGCTGGCTACTTCACTTATGGACAGTAAAAGTCCTTTGAGTCAAAATTCTAATGGTCACTATTATAAAAATTGGCTTCCAAGATGAATTTAAATTATAAATAATAAAGGGAGTGGATGTATTTGTTCTTAATTTATTTTTAGGGCAGCTTTTTCATCTATATGTTATCTTAGAAAAAGGCTTCTGAAATTATATGAGATTTCTTCCAGTATGAGTCCTTTGGTGGAGTATTTCATTTATTTAGTACAGGTAAATATAACATTAACAAATCTGTCATTGAAGAATGTCTAAATTTGCTAGCAGATGTTTAGTTGCTGATATGATTAGGGAATACAGCTATTCCTTATACAACTTTGACATCTCCTCCATCCAAAACACATACATAGACAGCGCTGCTCCTTTTCCACCTGTGACTCCTATCGGCATCCACAGGGGGGCAGAACATACCATACAGCACAGTTGCCTCAATCAGTCTGTTGAAAATGGCAATGCAGGGATGATGCCACAATGCTCTAGTTCTTTCTTTATTGCTTGTCCATATTCTTTTGGTTTGTGAGATCTCACTATAAGAAAACCAGGAGACTCATTCACTTTGTGTTCTTCCTGGAAGAAGATTCTGAGGGAATGAATGATGGGTCCAAAGGCAAGACGTGAACTGGTCTCTCTGACATTATTTCAAATGTATAATGGAGAGGGGAGAGTGAATTGTGACTTTCTTATTGATCTTATTGATCAATTGGTCAATTGATCTTATTGATCAAAAAGAAAAGAAAGAAAAGAAGGGAAGGGAAGAAAGAAAGAAGGAAGCAGACATTTAAAATTTAAAGGTAATATCATAAACTTTTTTTAAAGCATTGTTGGGGTCTCTATTTGGAATACTATTTATGGACTAAAAAATACCACTTTGCCTACAGTAATGTAAATGCTTATCACAAAGGTTTTAGGGTCAGAAGGAGGGAAGATTTTATATATATATATATATATATATATTTAATGCAGGAAAGACACAGCAAAAGGGACTCTAGACTTGGAACCAAGTGACTTTAGTTCTGGCTCTGATATTGACTATGTGACTTCGAATAAGTTACTTAGCCTCTCTATGCCTCAGTTTTTTCATCTGTGAAAGGGAGGGTGGCATAGTCAGGTACTTTCTATCTCTGTTCTGGCTCTAGTCATTTTTGTAAAATGAGAACCAGTGTGATAGGCAGAATTAAAAAATTGGTTAATCTTTTTAAGAAGTTTTTTTTTAAATTTTTTACAAGGACAATGCTGAAGCAAGCAGGAGAGACTATATCCATTGTAGTCTTAGGCCAAGAGTCATTTAATGCTCCACAGAAATCTATCACATGTGCGGAAAGATCTTGAACCACAGCAAATATGTTCATTACTCTGTTTCCTGTTTACTGATAACTTGTAACAGATAATAATTGCTTTGGGCAAAGAGAAGACAGAACAGGCTGGTGCAGATGCTAGTGGGCAGCTCTGCTATTGGATGGGAGGGTAAAACTCATGAACCATTATAAATCAGACTCCATATTGTAACCCTGATAGAAATTAAAATGCTGATAATACAGACCACAAGTTTTTATTTCCCTAAGGGAAGGGATGAAAACAAAATAAGAGGAGAAGCCCTTCACTTGATACACTTGATAGCCAGATGCGCAAAGGAAGATGTAAAATGAGCCAAGCAACATCTATGTTTGTTTTATCACTAACAGGTAGGGAGAAAACAAAAGTCAGTCCTTTTTCACCCCTACACTTTGGAGGGAAAGTGTCATTTTGAGTCTTCAGCTTTGGTGAAGTGACTGGTTAGGGCCAGGAAAAGGTCTGGGTGTGGGGTAGGAAAACAGACATTGGGGCAGAGTCAGATCACAGCTGCGAATGAAAGGGATTAGTTGGGGGTCAGAGAAGGGGGAGCAGCAAAGAAAAAGGGTAGAAACAGCACAAGGAGGGAAGTAACAGTAAGAAAATGAGGCCCAGCAGTTACAGAGACCAGAAAAAAAACAGCTAGTGAGAGGAAATGGAACGGAGCAGGCAAGACAGGGGAATCAATGCAAAGCAGAGAGCCTCAATAACCAAGGTCTTTCTTAAGAAAAGAGAAAGGTTCAAAACAGGGAAACACAACCAAACAAAAAAAAAAAAAAAAGTCAGTCACCAGGGCAGGAAACTGAGTAAAAGCAAAGGAGAAAGGGAAAGAAAGTAAAGGGTCTGAAAATGAAAGCAGGTTTATTTGTGAGGCTGAATGACAAAGAGAATCAAAAGGAGGAAACGAAGCCAGGCTAAGATAGAGGAATCAGGTCACTGGAAAGCAAGAGAAGGGACCCCGGAGAAACATAAAAAAGGAGAAAGATTTTCGACTAGAGATACACCCCCTGAAAGTCATAGTATCCTCCCTCTAGTACCATCCCTCCTCCTCCACCCTCCCCACTATACTAGCTATAAACAAGTGTGTGAGGGAATCTCTTTAGTAACTGTGTGTGTGCAATTGATTCTAATACAAAGGAAGAATGAGTGGGAAAGCAGTAAGAGAAAATTGATTATCCATTGGAAACTGGGAGCCAGAAGGCTTGGATTCAAGAGGGCCTACTAACTCATTGTGTCAACTTTGGGCAAGCCACAGGATTTTAGGTACCTCATCAACGAAGAGGTGCAACTACGGAAGCTCTAACAATCTATAATCTACAGATGGGGATTGCTGGGGAAGTCTTTGAGAGGATGTAAGGTGGGTTGGCCGAAGAAGAACCAGATTATGGCATAGTAGGAGAGAAAGGAAGGAATTCTTGGGAAAGGGAAGGACAGAGAGGAGGGTGGGAGGTAAAGAGATGGGAAGGGAAGAATGGTAGAACAGAACCAGGGAAAGGGAAACAACAAGCGAAATAGGAATGTCGGGAACTTTGGAAAGGAGGAAATACTGAGGGCAAGAGGAAGAAACCAGGGGGAAATTGGGATGGAATTGGGGGGTGGGAGCATATTGAGGTCTCTGTAGCAAAAGTGGATGGAAAAGAGGAAAGTCAGAGCTGAGACAGTGGCAGCGGGGAATGTTGAAAGAGTAGCAGTCTTGTGCCTTCTCGCTCCTTGCCTCTAGAGTCTGAGTTGGAAGCTCCTAGGGATATACCCTCTCCCATTCCCCCCCCCTTCCCCCAATCTGAGGGACAATCAATAGGAAGCCAAAGCCTTTCAGAGACAGTTTCAGTCTTAGGCTCTTACAGTGAAGTTGGCCTGAGAGGATTCAATGGCACTGAGCAGACACCCAGAGGGGAGGGTTAACAGGGGCAGCTTGGGGCTAGAACGCGACCAGAGAACTAGCTAGGGCCAGCAGCCCGTGCGCTGAGACGGGAGGTGCGCCTCCTTGGAGCGGGCTCTGGGGGGCGCCGCCTTCTCTTCCTTCCAACGGGTCAGCTCCGAGGGAGAGCTGGAGATTGTTGAAGAGTTAGGAGGCGGGCAGGATGCAGCGAGGCACCCAGCCTCGGGCCCACCAAGGGGTGTCTGCGACCGCCCCACTCTCTGCCCTTCCCTCCTCTTCTTCCCCAATCCCGCAGCTGACTCTACATCTCGCCCCGTCTCCGCTGTCCCTCCACCCCACCTTCTCCCGTTTCCCCAGCTCCAGTGTCCAGCAACCGCGAGCCACGCGCAGCCCTGAGCAACCCAGTGCGCGTCCCGCGGGGGCGCTGCCTCCCCCTCCCACACATGCTCCCGCCCCCTCGCCCCCACTCCACCTCTTCAACTCCTTTCCGCATCACCCTGGCCTCTAGTCCTAGCCCTCCCCTCCCGGCAAGGGGCGGGAGGGGGCGTGGCGGGGCCGGGGCTAGTGCTGTGGGACCGGGGATCCTTGCACTCTCTGCCGCACGGCAAGCCCTGCCGTAGCCTGCGCCCGCAGCCGCTGTCCAGCCCGCTCTCTCCGTGCCCCGAAGCCACGCCGCGCTCTCCTCGCCTCCAGCCGCAGGAGGGAAAAGGGCTGAGTGGAGCATCAGCCGCTGCTCGCCATGGATGCTCACCGGGCCCTGCTCTCGGCAGTCTTCCTCATCAGTTTCCTGTGGGATTTACCCGGTTTCCAGCAGGCTTCTATCTCATCCTCCACCTCCACCTCGTCCTCTTCGTCCTCGTCCTCGTCCGCCGAGCTGGGCTCAGCCAAGGGCATGAGGAGCCGCAAGGAAGGGAAGATGTCCCGGGCACCGCGAGAAAGCGCCGCGGGCCAGGGGAACCCGGAGCAGGCGGACGAGCCTCCGCGGCAGGAGCGTCCGCAGCCTGCACGCCAGGAGCCGCAGCCCGAGCAGCCCAGTTCCCAGCAGCGGCAGTCCGAGACTCACGGGCAGCTGGGCAGGAGTCCCCGGGTGGTGCCCCATGAGTACATGCTGTCCATTTACAGGACCTATTCCATCGCAGAAAAACTGGGGATCAATGCCAGCTTCTTCCAATCCTCCAAGGCTGCCAATACTATCACTAGTTTTGTAGACAAGGGACGAGGTAAGTTAAAACAACAAAACAAAACAAAACCAAAGAAGCCCGTTTTCCCTTGCTCGTGGGCGGCTGGATGCCTTCCCCTCCCCTTGTCTGTCCTAACCCCAGATCAGTTCTAGGGAAGGCTTGAGTTGGCATGTATCCCCTTCCCCTTTATATCGCCTTCTCTTTCCTGAAACACTAAAGACCTTGCTTGTTTTAGACACGGTAGAATTGACTTGTTTAATTTCTAAATCTGGCTGTTCGGGACGTGAGCTGCTTCAGATTATACTTCAACCTGTGCCCTCCCTTCTTTCCCGTCCAGAAAGGCATTTATTTTCTGCATTGCTTTTGTCGGCCGGGGTAGAAAGTATTGAGGAGGTGGGCTGGCAGTTGGGGACCGGGAAGTTGGGGACCAGCGAAGGCTGGTGTGTGTATGGAGGAGTGGGGGTGGGGGGGTGGTATTGCCCTGCATTGAATGAGGAAGGTCAGCATCAGGGTTTAGGAAAATGATCAGAGAAACATCTCTTTAGGGTTCTGGGGCTCCTAGGGCTTGTGTGTGTGTGTGTGTGCGCGCGCGCGCGCGCGTGTGTGTGTGTGTGTGTGTGAGAGAGAGAGAGAGAGCGAGAGAGCGAGAGAGAATATCCTCTATAGAAGTTCTTGCTTCTGTCTGCACAGCTTTGAGGCGGATATAGCAAAACTCTGACGGACTGGAGCTAGCGACTGGAAGTGCCCGCTAGCTAGCTCTGTGAGGAAACACTCGGGAGTCCTTTTCTCTGAGACTGAAATCAGTCAGCCAGACTGGGAAGTTACTTCCTCTGGGGTTCGATTTACTCTCTAGCTCAGGTAAATCTTGTTAAGTGGCAGCATAAGGTAGTTGACTTGAACTAAGAAACGTAAAGGAAAGAAGATGCGGGAGAACACTGAGGAAAGGGGATGCGGGCTGACGCGTTTTGCATTTCTTTATTAAAAACAAAACATCCTAGGTTCTCAGGTCCAGAAGTCGGGCTCTGCATTTTTCTCACTCTAGCAAACAAGAACCTTTTTGGCCATTTTCATCAGGTCCCCTGCCCAGATGGTTTCTTCGGTGTGGTACCGCCCTCCCCCCACCCCGACTTATACCTCACCATCCACGCTCCTTTTCCTGACTACTCTTCCAGAAAGAAACAGTTCCATGTCCCAGGAGTTCTACAAGTTCAGGAAGTTAAAATCCCTAGAGTGGATAAATAGAAAAGGAAAAGAAGAGGGGAAGAAGGCTGGGGAAGGAAGGAAGGAAGGAAGGAAGGAAGGAAGGAAGGAAGGAAGGAAAGAAAAGAAAAAGGGGGGAACTAGTAATCTACTCTCTCATTCTCTCCAGACTCCTTGCAACTCCTAGTCTGATCCCCCATCCCACCCTCTTCTCTAGGTCTGGGGCTAATATACCCAAGACCTGCGAATACTGAGGTTCGGGGGAGTCCAAGACAGTTACGAGGTGAGGAGGATCCTTAAAGGAACCAGTAACTCCAAAGAGAAATAGCAACCTACACCCCCACCCCCACCCCAGATGCCTTTGCCTTATCTCTTTCCTGAGCCACTAATGGCAGACTAATTAACTGACCCTTAATGAGAGTCGTAAATTCTTCCCCCACCCCCTCGACGTTCTTGGACCTCCTCCTATCCCCAGCTTCTCCAACCTGCCCACCAGCCTTCCTGGCAGCACACGGAACCTGCTCCTCGCAACCTGCCCTTATTCAGTTCCCTACGGTGGAGCTTGGCCGAGGGTCAACGGGGTTCATTAGCTGCTGAAAGCCCCAGACAACAAATTAACTTCGTGGTTTTTTTTGTTGAGTTCAGGACAAACTTCGACTTGGAAGACCCACATGCCTTCTTTGTAGTTGTATGAGCTGGCGATTTGGTTCCCGGCTTCCATAAAAATTGCGAGTCAGTGTAGAGCCTCCACCTCCTCCGCGGGACCTCTATTTCTCAAGGAGAGGATGCGGTTCCCTTGGACTTGTGTTTAGGAGAGAGAGAGAGAGAGAGGGAGGGAGAGAGAGAGAGAGAGAGAGAGAGAGAGAGAGAGAGAGAGAGAGAG
>NW_020946554.1:0-17212 GCF_900497805.2 Vombatus ursinus | reverse complement strand
AAACACACCATCTGAGCCTTGATCCAAGTCATTGATAAAAAAAAAAAAGCAGAAATCCACTGGAGACCTTCCAAGATGACTTAGAACCATCAATTACGGCTCTTTTGGTACAGTCATTCAGCTAGTTCTGTAAGTTCTGTACATACTAATCTAATCACCTAATTTCACTAACATCTAGCCTCTACCTCTCTCTCCATCTTATCCACAAGAATAACATGAGAGACTTTGCCAGCACTTTGCTAAAATCTAGAAAAACTCTGTCTCCAGATTCCCAAAGAAGCTCTAAGTGATATCCTTGATTTCTGAATGATTAGTGAAATTGAATTTGAACTTGATTTGAAAAGTGAAAGCCTGATGCTCCTGAGCATCAATGAATGTCTATTCTGTAATAGGAAGCATCATCATTCAGCCATTACTACTACCTGGAGTTAGGAAGCAGAAAATGAAGACAAGAAAATGGGAAAATGACATTTTCTGTGCATGGAAATAAACAAGGAATTTGAGAGCCTCTGTTTTCCCAAAGCACTAGTAAATACTCCGAACAGAGACCTGATGTAAAGTGCCCATGTGCTTATAATTATCCAAACATTGTAGATCCCCAGTGTGGAATTTCACATTTTTATTGAGTCCATTTTAATGTTTACAAAGTTGGCCGATTTTTTTCAAAACCAAATCTGGTCCTAAACAGGAAAGGGAACTTCCTATCTCCCTCTGATTTTCCACACTGGATTTGGTGAAAGTCAGGTAATTCCTATAGTGCATTCATTGCTTCTCAGATTATCTGGCCATAAGGTACTTTAGGATTTGAAAGATACTGACAGAGTTACATATGTGTCTCTTGGGGTTGGGAGGAAGACTCAGGGTACAGAATTTTCCAAGGATAAAGAGCAGTTGGAGAAACTGGGGGGGGGGGGGCAAAGTGAAAGAAATAAAACTAATTTCCACATCAAAAATGTTGCATATCATAAATATTTTTGACAAATACTTGTAGGAGAGGCATTGGATCCATGATTTCAATCACGTAGGTAATCCCCAGTTGAAGACACTTCCTCTACCAATACACATCATCTGCAACTTAATCTTAATCTTGGGAGTTGCTGGGAGCACTCAGATGTTAAGTGACCTTCCCAGGGCCACACAGCCAGTATATGTCCAAGTTGAGAGTCGAACCCAGATCTTCCTTCTGAAACTGATAAGTTATCTGATATGCCATGCTGCCTATACTATTGATAGATACATGATATGATGGTTAACATTTTAGAGAGAAAAATGTTGCCTTTTGGGGGGCAGCTAGGTGGTACAGTGGATAGATCACCAGCCCTGGATTCAGGAGGACCTGAGTTCAAATCCAGCCTCAGACACATAACACTTACTAGCTGTGTGACCCTGGGCAGGTCACTTAACCCCATCACCTAGCCTTTTGGGAAATTTTCTCACAGAACCCCTTTTAATATCCATACTTGGTAACAGAGCCATAGTACAATCACGTTCCCTTTCACGCCCCTGTCTTGTGCTTCAGTTCACAATTCCTTTCGCTTATTTATTTAGTATTTAGCAAACTCCAATGTGATCTAATCAATTAGATTCCCAATCATTTGGGAAAAAAACAAAACAAAACAAAACAAAACAACCAGAAATACACTGCATCATTACAGAAGAAAAGTACTGATCTTAATTCACAGTAAAATACTTAAAAAGCTCTTGGTGTCAAATGAGTTAGGCTTTGGTGTGGCTTTTGTTTTGTTCTAAATGAGATTAGGCAATGTAAACAGGGAGATATCAGTGCAAGAGAAAGTACAGGGCACTGACTGATAGCAACGGAAGCGGGGCTCTCCTTGAAGGTTTGGATCATACTAGTTATGTGACCTTGGGTAGGTTAGTCATTGGATTTCTCTGTGTCTTCAAGAGGGACTCAATGGTCTCGAAGGTCCTTTCCCGCTCTGAAGTTCTGTGCTCTTGTGTAACTATTAGAAGAACTCTAGATCTAAGGAGGAGTAGGAGAAAGCAGACTAGTAGAGTGGAATAAATCAGGCACCAACCCTACCTCCGGCACTCGCTAACTCTGTGACTCTGGACAAATTATTTAACCTCCTCAATTTCCCCATGTGCAAAACAAAGGGATTGGATTAGATGGCCTCTGAAGCCCTTTGCCTTCTGGGTCTAGACCTGTGACCCGGGAGTCCATCAACGTGAACACACGTTACTTTAATTTACTCAGATACTTCAATGGGTTTGTGTTCTTATCAGTGAGAGTACTCCTACCAGACACAGATTTTGTAAGCAGGCTTAGAGCCAGACAGTATCTAGACCAACCCCCTCAGATGGGGAAACTGAGAACTAGAGATAAAGTGACTTGCCCAAGGACACATAGCAACCAAGTGGCAGAGCTGGAATTTGAACTCAAGTTTTCAGACTGCAAATCCAAAATTGCTAGCCTATGTAGATCTAGTCCATGACTTCCCATAAAATTCCTATTAAAAAATCTACCCAGTGCACTGAAAATGCATCCCTAGGTGTTTTTCCCCCCTTAGTATTTTATGGATCCCAGGGTATTGTCACTGTTTAGTTGTTTCAGTCATGTCTGACTCTCTGTGACCCCATTTTGGGATTTTCTTGGCAAAGAGACTGGAGTGATTTAACATCTTCTTCTCCGGCTCATTTTATAGATAAGGAGACTGAGGCAAAAAGGGCTAAATGATTTGCCCACTGTCACACAGGGAGTAAGTGTC
The DNA here is from genome assembly GCF_900497805.2 of Vombatus ursinus. Lineage (NCBI taxonomy): Eukaryota > Metazoa > Chordata > Mammalia > Diprotodontia > Vombatidae > Vombatus > Vombatus ursinus. Next base: position 14,483 of record NW_020946554.1, on the reverse strand, counting down.
TGAGGTGGGAGTTGCACCAATGAAAACGAGTCTTCTTGATTCCAAACCCAGTGTTCTATCCACTGGACCAGCTAGCTGCCCCTCAATACCGGCATAGTGTCACCAATTAGATAGTAAAGCATTTGAATAAACTAGAGGCAGCTTGGTATAGTGGAGGAAGAGCTAACTCTGAACTTAGGATAACTTGGGTTCAAGTCCTAATTTTGAGTCATACTGGGTGTGTGACCCTGGGAAAGTCACTGAACCTCAGAGCACCGCAGGTAGACCTCTACAATTATAAGTTGCAGAGCAGCCTGTACCTCAATTTCCTTATCTGCAAAACGAGGAAGTTGGATTAATTGTCTTCTAAGGTCTCTTCCATCTCAATATCTATGATTCTATAATGAACCAATTCAATGGGCTATCTATCCAGATCCATAGCATGTTCTGGATAATAAATATTTCTATCCACTTGGTTTGTCTTGTGTTGATTGCCAGGCTGAGCTCTTTTAAGTGGTCATGCAGTTTATCCAAGATGCCACCTAATGTGCTGGGTTTTATGCAATGTGCACAATGCTATTCTCAAACAGGAGGATTTATAGAACTTCACCATCTGCAAGAAATTCCTCAACCCCTTGGACTTTGCAGAGAATATCTCTACCAAGACAGTGTTAGAACGCTCTGGGAAATATTCATCTCTGTTACATGCCTTGTTTGACAAGGGATCCTTTAATAAGGCTATCTCTATGGTTGCACCTTTGAAGGTCTCAGATGAACCTTTGGTAAAGTCAAGTCAATAGGTGAAGTCAGCAAGCATTTTTAAGCACCTACTATGTGCCAGGCACTGCCCTAAGTTCTGGGAATACAAAGAAAGGCAAAGAAAAATCAGTCTGCTCTTAAGGATCTCATAGTTTTTGAATGTAACAGCTTAAATTAAATGTAATAGGTGTGGTAGATGCTCCCCCTGGCTCAATCACCAATCTTCTTTGGCGTACACCTCTATCACAGGGACCAAAGGACCAACCAGGGACCTCCGATCATACCTGCTCTTTAGCAGGAAGCCTAAGCTACAAGAAGTGACTTCAGCACGTGCATAGCCCCATCACCCCTGTTAAATAAGAGAAAATTAATTAATCTGATAACTTTAATCTTTTACCTAGTTCACACAAAATTCAAACTTTTTGAAAAAGTTAAGAATACGGTGTTATAAAGTATAATTGAAACCAGGATAAGCATGGACATTCCTAGAGCATGGGCCAGGTGTGGCTGAGCACATCTGTCCCACACTTTACTCATGCCTCTAAGTTTTTAGAGAAGTGCCTGATGGTTGAGATTCCTTAGTCAAATACATTTTAGTTACCAACAAAGAATCAAGAAGGATGTTATGTTCTCCACGCTCTTCAGTCAATCATGCTGCTATAACAGCTGTGAAAATCAGCCCTTTTCAAATTGTAAGTCAATTCCAGGCAAGAGGCATTTATTAAGCACGTTATTACATGCCAGCCACTATTTGAGGTGTTGGGAATAGAAAGAACGGCAAAAAACAATCCCTCTTCTCAAAGATTTCACAATTCTACTGGGGAGAAAACATGTAAATAACTATGTAAAAGCGAGTTATAGGCAGGATAAATTGGAAACAACCAACAGAGGGAAGACATTAGCATTAAAGTTACCCTTGATACATACATAAGTCATTCTCATCATGATAAGACAGGTATTTGGGTTAGTTGATGCCACCTTGAAGTCTTTTTTGAAATATTTTCCTCTTTAAGATATCTTAAAAATCTGTGAATGCATTTAAAATTGTATTGTCTCCAGTCTACATCTTCAGTGTGCATTTGATCAGGTTCAGACATTTTTTCCAATTTAATTTTCTTAAGTGCCATTTATATTTCCTTACATAGCACATTGGGTTTAATTCCAAATGTGGGGGTTACACTGATACCGATAAGAAGAGCAGATGGCCTAAGGAGTCATGGCATATCTTTTTCGTTTCAGAGCTATTTGTTGTGTTTCTGCTCTCATCCACAAATGCTCTTGGGATTGCTAGGTCTCTTCAGTTTTTTTTAGCCCTCTGTTGATTATTGCTGTTTTATGAGTTGATACTGCTGATAATTTTCTGCCCTACTGTCTCTTAATATTCTGTATTTGACAAAAAGTGTATCAGAGTAAAACTGGTGACTGTTTTCATGGTTCAGTCATGTTCTACTCTTTGTGACCTCATTTGGGGTTTTCTTGGTAAAGATACTGGAGTGGTTTGCTATTTTCTTTTGCAGCTCATTTTACAGATGAGGAAACTGAGGCAGAAGAGGGTTAAGTGACTTGTCCACGGTCACATAGCTAGTAACTATCTGTGGTTGGATTTGAACTATGGTCCTCCTGACTCCAGGGCCCGACTCTGCTGGATTACCTAACTGCCAAAAACCTAAACTGTCAGAGGAAACCTTTATAATCTACTCATTTGTTTTTTTCCCCTTCATAATTTAGATGGTCTTGACCCATAGTTTAAGAAGTGCTGAAGGGGTCGAGAGTGGAAAAAATTTAAGAAGCCCTGATTTAGAAAGCCAATTTTCATGTAGTAGAAAACCCCTCCCCCACTAGATTTGGGGTTGGGAGGATCTGGGTTCCAATCTATTCTGGAAAATAGATTTAGACTTAGGAGAGACCTTTGAAGTTATCAAATACCTTCTCTTCACTTTGAGGATGTCCCAGGAAGGTTAAATACTATAATTTGCCAAAAGTCACATGTGAAATACTATCAGTGACATAGTCTAAATCCCTGTCCTCCAATACTGCATCCAATGCTCCTCTTGAACAAACTGTATAATCTTATTTGTCCCTTCTAAGCTTTCCTTTTCCTCTTCTGTAAGATGATGGGATTGGACTAAGGCAGGGATTCATCACCTTTTTTGTGTCTTAGACTCCTTTGGCAGTTTTGTGAAATCTATGGACCCCTTCTTAGAATTATGTTTTTAAGTACAGGAAAAAAATCTATAAGATTACAAAGAAAATCCATTACATTAAGATGTAGTGATCAAAATGTTTTTTGTTTTGTTTGGCAATGGGATTAAGTGATTTGCCCAGGGTCACACAGCTAGTAAGTGTGTCTGAGGCCGCATTTGAACTCAAGTCCTCCTGACTTCAGGGCTGGTACTCTATCCACTATGCCCCCTAGCTACCCTGTCCTTTTTTTTTTCAAAATGTTTTAAAGTACAAGTTCATGGGCCCCAGTTTAAGAAACCCTGGACCACATGATCTCTGAGATCCTTTCCAGCTCAAATTCCTAGGATCTTATCAATCTTTTATCTGGTTCTCATCTAAAGAAAATTCTTTGACTGATGAGGATTAAGGACCATAAAATTTAGGAACAGAGGGCTAGCATGGAATAGCCGAGGCAGCTAGATGGCACAGTAGATAGAGTGCCATGCCCAGAGTCAGGAAGATCTCTCTTCATGAGTTCAAATCTGGCATCAGACACTTGCTAGCTGTGTGATCCTGAGCACGTCACTTTACTTCTGTCTGCTTCAGTTTCCCCCTCTATAAAATGGGGATAATAGTACCTACTTCCTAGAGTTGTGGTAAGGAGAAAATATTTGTAAGTTTAAAGCACTCTGAGAATGTGAGTTATTATTATTTTTGGTGAGGGGAGTTGATCAAGACACCCTGCTCATGTGATTTCTGAGAGCCCAGTTGATGAAATTAAAGATAAGGGCCAAGGAACAACAAGGACAATGAGGTGTTAAGATCTTAAACAAAATACAAAAATGTGTCTATTTTATGCTACCCCATTTCCAGATGTGAAGTTCTTCTACCCAAATTGATACAATTATAGGGCAGTTACCCATTGGCTAACAAAAGATTGGCCAAAATCTATATATTGTAGTAGTTATAATAATATGTTAAAATGACAATAAAAACTCTCACACATACATCTACATATATACGCATATGTGTGTGAGTGAACTATTACTATTATTATAACAATATCAGCTCTCCTTGTAAATAATGTCACTTTAAACCTCAAACCTTCCCTCCTGGAAATACTATTTTAATTAGAGAGGAAGGTTTGTTTTTTTTTTTTATACCAGATGCCATGGCTATGGATGTTAGGCATTGTTTGGAATAATAAATAATATCTTGGTTTATACTACACTTTAAATAATCTTACACTATTCTCACAACAACCCAGTGAAGTAGGTAGTATAAATATCATTATCCCCATTTCAGAGATGAGGAAATTGAAATTTAGAGACTTCCCCAAGGTGAAACAGCTAGTAAATGGCAGAGCCAGGATTTAAATTCAGATCTTTGGGGCTCTTTCTACTGCGCATGAGTCATCTCTGAGCATATATGGTTTGGCAGAATCAGGGAGTCCAAATGAGTTGGTTGATGTGATTTTCTGCAACCAGTTCTACATGTCCTGTTGATGTCATGAAGTAGAAATTCCAGTATTTCCACACAACTTGGAGGACATCCGCAGGAGAGTAAACAAGATGGTGAAGAGCCTTGAGGTCATGCTATATGAGGATTCCTTAAAGGATTCCTTCATTGAGGCCATTATAGCTATTTTCAAGTATTTGAAAGGCTGCTACATGAAAGAAGATTTAGCTTTACTCCACTAAGAGACAGTGTGGTATAATGGACAGAGAACTGGCCTCCAATTGAGAATGACATGGGCTTAAGTCCTTTTTCTGATGCATATTAGCTATTGGACTTTGGGCAAGTCACTCAACCTCCTTGTGCTGCTCTAGGCAAGTCCCTAAAACTATGCATTGTAGAGAATGTGCCAAAGGAGAAATTTTCTCACTTGGGAGTTTCCTATACCAAATGATAGGCTCAGTTCTTACCTCTGCTTGGCCCCACATGGAAAACCCAGCAACAATGGGTTGGAGAGAGACAGATTTAAGCTTACTATAAGGAAAATCTTGGTAACGAGGAGAATTATCCCTAAGTGGAATGACTAACCTTGGAAATCAGTGGGTTCACCCTCACTGGAGGGCTTCAAGCTATGGCTGGCCCTGTAGCATTTGATACCATTAGATGAGAGGCAGCTTGTCATAGTAGATAGGGGGTCGACCTTGGAGTCAAGAAGACCAACATGTTCAAATCTTACCTTTGGTACATACTAGCTATGTGCTGTTATTGGGTATGGTATGGGTACGCTGTGCAAATTCTCAGCAACCTCCATAATTCTCTTAAGACTATTAAGTTACAGGCAAGTTTACATAGGTAGAGAGAGTTTCCACACCAGGAATTCCCATACACCAATGAAATAATGGGTTTGGACTAAAATGATTTTACTGAAAGCATTAAGATGAAAGTTTCTTTATAGCAAAGGATTCAGATGTTATATTATATCTAAGAAGGATTGGTCTAGTCTAGGGGTTTATAACCTTTTTTTTTTCTTAACCTTTGGCAGTTTGGTGAGACCTATGGTCCCCTTCTCAGAATCACCTTTATAGATGCATAAAATAAAATACATAGGATTTCAATTCAATTATATTGAAATATAGTTATTAATTTTTAAACTCATGGTCTCCAGGTTAAAAATTCCCAATCCATGCTAATCCCTTCATTTTAAATATAAGGAAACTGAGGCCCAGAGAAGTCAAAAGTGATTTGTTCAAAAACACATAGATAGTTGGTAGCAGAGAAAGGTCTAGAACCAGTTCTCCTGGCTTTCAAGCTGATGATATTTCCACTGCCTCCCACTTTTCACCCTGCTTTTATATACATTATCATCTCAATCGATAATTGCGACAATACTGTTAATCATATGACATATATAAAAATTATTAAGTGGTCATGAAATAGGCATACAGAAAAATTATGGCAAGGTCACACTTCTGATGCTGGCTATGTGGATGATGGCTCAATGCAATGCATCTGTTAGGTCCCCAGTTCCCCTCCTACCCTTCCATTCCTAAAGTACTCTCTTTCAGAAACACAGATATATGCTCAGCCATACCCATGATTCAAATGAGTGGTACAAGACAAAGTCTGATCTTAACAGCTTTCATCATTCCTTGTTCTGGGTTGGTATGTGCTGCATGGGCAATGTTAATAACTAGACCATAAGCCCCACTTCTGTGCATATTCTGCCTTAAATCATAAGGAGGCTCTTTGGGGAAACCTTGTTGTCAGTGAGGGCTTCCAGCTTCTCTACTTGCCCACTGTGATTTTACTCTCAGGCTTTTCCTCACATATACTGGAACAGGCTCAATCTCCCAGCTTCCAAACTCACCCGCGAACACTTTCCTTGCTTTTGTGCCAACTCCCCCCCCAAATGCTCCACATGTCAGCACACACTTGTCACTCTTATGTGGAAAGGCACACCCAGACACATTCACCACAACCACTGCCTCTCTTTCTGTTCTTTAGCAATCACAGCTTCCAGGCTGGCTTCTAACCACTTCAAAGCCACATATACCAGACTCCCTCTCATCTCTTGCCCCGCCCCCACTACTTCCTGATGGCCCTAAATCCCCTTGGGATTTGGATATATTGCTTCCCTTGAAACCACACCTTCCATTAGCAAAGAGATGGAGAGAAAATATTTCTACCCAAGTGGCAATATAAGGACTCACATTTTTCTGACACATCTATATTGCTCAGCAATCATATATTTAGTATCTACCATGTGCAAAGCATCGGGAAAGATGCAAAGATAAGTAAGATGCAATGCATGCCTTCAAAGACCTTACAGCCTAGTAATTTTAATAATGCAAATACATTCCATTATAGAATATCATTTGGTTAAAAAAAAAACCAAAACAGTATTTTCTCTTTATTTACCATATCATTCTATAAAAGGGAGACCAAAACAACCCTTGAAATCAAGTTTTAAAGTGTAAATCATGGCTCAAAGTCCATGGGACTCTCCTCATTAGTGGGGATTGATTCTCCACTCCTACATCATGGACTGAGTTGGCAAGAGTTTGAGAGAGAAGAGAGATCTTGAACTTCTAGATTTTAGCTTTGAGAAAGAAGGAACTAGGTTCCAGACTCTCTTCAGGTCCCTGAAGGTAGAGAAAGACTCTAGAAAAAAGTCAACATGTGGAAGAGCTGGCACCTATATCATGTCCCTATTCTCAGCTTGCAACACTAGAGACTTTGGAGGGAAGTCATGGGTCCATGAGGTTAAGGTACCAGATGTTCTACATGTTGATTTATCACCAGAGTCTTTCTCTCACTTCAGAGACCTAAAGAAAATCATGTCTTCTTTCCTGAAGTTAGAAGTTAGCAGATCAAGATTTCTCTTCTCTCGCAAGTTCTTGTCAACTCTGACCTTTGCACAGGAATAGAACATTGAGTAATAAATCTCCATAAATGGGGAAAGTCCAATGCAAATAGGCTTTGAGCCACGGGTTACCTAAGTAACATGGTAAAATAGAAAGAGTCAGAGTTTGCCTGCTTCCCCATTTATCCCCAGCAACTTGACCACTGACCTGACCAAGTATTACCCTCCTAGGTCTCCCTGAGCTCTTCTGGGCTCCATGATAATTTATATCCTCCAGGCCCAGGATGCCTTACTTGAAATGCTCCATGGTTCAGATCTTTCCAGACTCCCCTAACTCCCAGTCCATTAGAACTTATTCATCCAGTGCTCCATGCCTTTGGGACATGCTTTCCCATGTTCTCTGCTTTCCAAGTCAATAACTAGCTACCATGATAACATAAGCCATGATACTGAATGAATGGACAATTAGTAGGATCCTTTATATAAGAATCATTGGCATATAGGATGAGAAGTCTTGACAGAGTTGTGATCTGCACTAATGGACAGACTACCCACATTGATGAGAGCAAAGATCCGTTAAGGTATAACAGTGAGTAATGAGAGTTCTCTAAGGTAATTGCTGTACCTTTTTATTGAACTCTTCTGAAAGTAATACCTTAACTCAAAAAAGGTTTTGAGGTACCATGGCAGGTTGGTGGTGGGTAATTGGGAGGGAAGTAGATAGGACATTATGGAACTCTTTAAAACTTTATGTTCAGCTGGCTACTTCACTTATGGACAGTAAAAGTCCTTTGAGTCAAAATTCTAATGGTCACTATTATAAAAATTGGCTTCCAAGATGAATTTAAATTATAAATAATAAAGGGAGTGGATGTATTTGTTCTTAATTTATTTTTAGGGCAGCTTTTTCATCTATATGTTATCTTAGAAAAAGGCTTCTGAAATTATATGAGATTTCTTCCAGTATGAGTCCTTTGGTGGAGTATTTCATTTATTTAGTACAGGTAAATATAACATTAACAAATCTGTCATTGAAGAATGTCTAAATTTGCTAGCAGATGTTTAGTTGCTGATATGATTAGGGAATACAGCTATTCCTTATACAACTTTGACATCTCCTCCATCCAAAACACATACATAGACAGCGCTGCTCCTTTTCCACCTGTGACTCCTATCGGCATCCACAGGGGGGCAGAACATACCATACAGCACAGTTGCCTCAATCAGTCTGTTGAAAATGGCAATGCAGGGATGATGCCACAATGCTCTAGTTCTTTCTTTATTGCTTGTCCATATTCTTTTGGTTTGTGAGATCTCACTATAAGAAAACCAGGAGACTCATTCACTTTGTGTTCTTCCTGGAAGAAGATTCTGAGGGAATGAATGATGGGTCCAAAGGCAAGACGTGAACTGGTCTCTCTGACATTATTTCAAATGTATAATGGAGAGGGGAGAGTGAATTGTGACTTTCTTATTGATCTTATTGATCAATTGGTCAATTGATCTTATTGATCAAAAAGAAAAGAAAGAAAAGAAGGGAAGGGAAGAAAGAAAGAAGGAAGCAGACATTTAAAATTTAAAGGTAATATCATAAACTTTTTTTAAAGCATTGTTGGGGTCTCTATTTGGAATACTATTTATGGACTAAAAAATACCACTTTGCCTACAGTAATGTAAATGCTTATCACAAAGGTTTTAGGGTCAGAAGGAGGGAAGATTTTATATATATATATATATATATATATTTAATGCAGGAAAGACACAGCAAAAGGGACTCTAGACTTGGAACCAAGTGACTTTAGTTCTGGCTCTGATATTGACTATGTGACTTCGAATAAGTTACTTAGCCTCTCTATGCCTCAGTTTTTTCATCTGTGAAAGGGAGGGTGGCATAGTCAGGTACTTTCTATCTCTGTTCTGGCTCTAGTCATTTTTGTAAAATGAGAACCAGTGTGATAGGCAGAATTAAAAAATTGGTTAATCTTTTTAAGAAGTTTTTTTTTAAATTTTTTACAAGGACAATGCTGAAGCAAGCAGGAGAGACTATATCCATTGTAGTCTTAGGCCAAGAGTCATTTAATGCTCCACAGAAATCTATCACATGTGCGGAAAGATCTTGAACCACAGCAAATATGTTCATTACTCTGTTTCCTGTTTACTGATAACTTGTAACAGATAATAATTGCTTTGGGCAAAGAGAAGACAGAACAGGCTGGTGCAGATGCTAGTGGGCAGCTCTGCTATTGGATGGGAGGGTAAAACTCATGAACCATTATAAATCAGACTCCATATTGTAACCCTGATAGAAATTAAAATGCTGATAATACAGACCACAAGTTTTTATTTCCCTAAGGGAAGGGATGAAAACAAAATAAGAGGAGAAGCCCTTCACTTGATACACTTGATAGCCAGATGCGCAAAGGAAGATGTAAAATGAGCCAAGCAACATCTATGTTTGTTTTATCACTAACAGGTAGGGAGAAAACAAAAGTCAGTCCTTTTTCACCCCTACACTTTGGAGGGAAAGTGTCATTTTGAGTCTTCAGCTTTGGTGAAGTGACTGGTTAGGGCCAGGAAAAGGTCTGGGTGTGGGGTAGGAAAACAGACATTGGGGCAGAGTCAGATCACAGCTGCGAATGAAAGGGATTAGTTGGGGGTCAGAGAAGGGGGAGCAGCAAAGAAAAAGGGTAGAAACAGCACAAGGAGGGAAGTAACAGTAAGAAAATGAGGCCCAGCAGTTACAGAGACCAGAAAAAAAACAGCTAGTGAGAGGAAATGGAACGGAGCAGGCAAGACAGGGGAATCAATGCAAAGCAGAGAGCCTCAATAACCAAGGTCTTTCTTAAGAAAAGAGAAAGGTTCAAAACAGGGAAACACAACCAAACAAAAAAAAAAAAAAAAAGTCAGTCACCAGGGCAGGAAACTGAGTAAAAGCAAAGGAGAAAGGGAAAGAAAGTAAAGGGTCTGAAAATGAAAGCAGGTTTATTTGTGAGGCTGAATGACAAAGAGAATCAAAAGGAGGAAACGAAGCCAGGCTAAGATAGAGGAATCAGGTCACTGGAAAGCAAGAGAAGGGACCCCGGAGAAACATAAAAAAGGAGAAAGATTTTCGACTAGAGATACACCCCCTGAAAGTCATAGTATCCTCCCTCTAGTACCATCCCTCCTCCTCCACCCTCCCCACTATACTAGCTATAAACAAGTGTGTGAGGGAATCTCTTTAGTAACTGTGTGTGTGCAATTGATTCTAATACAAAGGAAGAATGAGTGGGAAAGCAGTAAGAGAAAATTGATTATCCATTGGAAACTGGGAGCCAGAAGGCTTGGATTCAAGAGGGCCTACTAACTCATTGTGTCAACTTTGGGCAAGCCACAGGATTTTAGGTACCTCATCAACGAAGAGGTGCAACTACGGAAGCTCTAACAATCTATAATCTACAGATGGGGATTGCTGGGGAAGTCTTTGAGAGGATGTAAGGTGGGTTGGCCGAAGAAGAACCAGATTATGGCATAGTAGGAGAGAAAGGAAGGAATTCTTGGGAAAGGGAAGGACAGAGAGGAGGGTGGGAGGTAAAGAGATGGGAAGGGAAGAATGGTAGAACAGAACCAGGGAAAGGGAAACAACAAGCGAAATAGGAATGTCGGGAACTTTGGAAAGGAGGAAATACTGAGGGCAAGAGGAAGAAACCAGGGGGAAATTGGGATGGAAGTGGGGGGTGGGAGCATATTGAGGTCTCTGTAGCAAAAGTGGATGGAAAAGAGGAAAGTCAGAGCTGAGACAGTGGCAGCGGGGAATGTTGAAAGAGTAGCAGTCTTGTGCCTTCTCGCTCCTTGCCTCTAGAGTCTGAGTTGGAAGCTCCTAGGGATATACCCTCTCCCATTCCCCCCCCCTTCCCCCAATCTGAGGGACAATCAATAGGAAGCCAAAGCCTTTCAGAGACAGTTTCAGTCTTAGGCTCTTACAGTGAAGTTGGCCTGAGAGGATTCAATGGCACTGAGCAGACACCCAGAGGGGAGGGTTAACAGGGGCAGCTTGGGGCTAGAACGCGACCAGAGAACTAGCTAGGGCCAGCAGCCCGTGCGCTGAGACGGGAGGTGCGCCTCCTTGGAGCGGGCTCTGGGGGGCGCCGCCTTCTCTTCCTTCCAACGGGTCAGCTCCGAGGGAGAGCTGGAGATTGTTGAAGAGTTAGGAGGCGGGCAGGATGCAGCGAGGCACCCAGCCTCGGGCCCACCAAGGGGTGTCTGCGACCGCCCCACTCTCTGCCCTTCCCTCCTCTTCTTCCCCAATCCCGCAGCTGACTCTACATCTCGCCCCGTCTCCGCTGTCCCTCCACCCCACCTTCTCCCGTTTCCCCAGCTCCAGTGTCCAGCAACCGCGAGCCACGCGCAGCCCTGAGCAACCCAGTGCGCGTCCCGCGGGGGCGCTGCCTCCCCCTCCCACACATGCTCCCGCCCCCTCGCCCCCACTCCACCTCTTCAACTCCTTTCCGCATCACCCTGGCCTCTAGTCCTAGCCCTCCCCTCCCGGCAAGGGGCGGGAGGGGGCGTGGCGGGGCCGGGGCTAGTGCTGTGGGACCGGGGATCCTTGCACTCTCTGCCGCACGGCAAGCCCTGCCGTAGCCTGCGCCCGCAGCCGCTGTCCAGCCCGCTCTCTCCGTGCCCCGAAGCCACGCCGCGCTCTCCTCGCCTCCAGCCGCAGGAGGGAAAAGGGCTGAGTGGAGCATCAGCCGCTGCTCGCCATGGATGCTCACCGGGCCCTGCTCTCGGCAGTCTTCCTCATCAGTTTCCTGTGGGATTTACCCGGTTTCCAGCAGGCTTCTATCTCATCCTCCACCTCCACCTCGTCCTCTTCGTCCTCGTCCTCGTCCGCCGAGCTGGGCTCAGCCAAGGGCATGAGGAGCCGCAAGGAAGGGAAGATGTCCCGGGCACCGCGAGAAAGCGCCGCGGGCCAGGGGAACCCGGAGCAGGCGGACGAGCCTCCGCGGCAGGAGCGTCCGCAGCCTGCACGCCAGGAGCCGCAGCCCGAGCAGCCCAGTTCCCAGCAGCGGCAGTCCGAGACTCACGGGCAGCTGGGCAGGAGTCCCCGGGTGGTGCCCCATGAGTACATGCTGTCCATTTACAGGACCTATTCCATCGCAGAAAAACTGGGGATCAATGCCAGCTTCTTCCAATCCTCCAAGGCTGCCAATACTATCACTAGTTTTGTAGACAAGGGACGAGGTAAGTTAAAACAACAAAACAAAACAAAACCAAAGAAGCCCGTTTTCCCTTGCTCGTGGGCGGCTGGATGCCTTCCCCTCCCCTTGTCTGTCCTAACCCCAGATCAGTTCTAGGGAAGGCTTGAGTTGGCATGTATCCCCTTCCCCTTTATATCGCCTTCTCTTTCCTGAAACACTAAAGACCTTGCTTGTTTTAGACACGGTAGAATTGACTTGTTTAATTTCTAAATCTGGCTGTTCGGGACGTGAGCTGCTTCAGATTATACTTCAACCTGTGCCCTCCCTTCTTTCCCGTCCAGAAAGGCATTTATTTTCTGCATTGCTTTTGTCGGCCGGGGTAGAAAGTATTGAGGAGGTGGGCTGGCAGTTGGGGACCGGGAAGTTGGGGACCAGCGAAGGCTGGTGTGTGTATGGAGGGGGGGGGGGGGGGGGGTGGTATTGCCCTGCATTGAATGAGGAAGGTCAGCATCAGGGTTTAGGAAAATGATCAGAGAAACATCTCTTTAGGGTTCTGGGGCTCCTAGGGCTTGTGTGTGTGTGTGTGTGCGCGCGCGCGCGCGCGTGTGTGTGTGTGTGTGTGTGAGAGAGAGAGAGAGAGCGAGAGAGCGAGAGAGAATATCCTCTATAGAAGTTCTTGCTTCTGTCTGCACAGCTTTGAGGCGGATATAGCAAAACTCTGACGGACTGGAGCTAGCGACTGGAAGTGCCCGCTAGCTAGCTCTGTGAGGAAACACTCGGGAGTCCTTTTCTCTGAGACTGAAATCAGTCAGCCAGACTGGGAAGTTACTTCCTCTGGGGTTCGATTTACTCTCTAGCTCAGGTAAATCTTGTTAAGTGGCAGCATAAGGTAGTTGACTTGAACTAAGAAACGTAAAGGAAAGAAGATGCGGGAGAACACTGAGGAAAGGGGATGCGGGCTGACGCGTTTTGCATTTCTTTATTAAAAACAAAACATCCTAGGTTCTCAGGTCCAGAAGTCGGGCTCTGCATTTTTCTCACTCTAGCAAACAAGAACCTTTTTGGCCATTTTCATCAGGTCCCCTGCCCAGATGGTTTCTTCGGTGTGGTACCGCCCTCCCCCCACCCCGACTTATACCTCACCATCCACGCTCCTTTTCCTGACTACTCTTCCAGAAAGAAACAGTTCCATGTCCCAGGAGTTCTACAAGTTCAGGAAGTTAAAATCCCTAGAGTGGATAAATAGAAAAGGAAAAGAAGAGGGGAAGAAGGCTGGGGAAGGAAGGAAGGAAGGAAGGAAGGAAGGAAGGAAGGAAGGAAGGAAAGAAAAGAAAAAGGGGGGAACTAGTAATCTACTCTCTCATTCTCTCCAGACTCCTTGCAACTCCTAGTCTGATCCCCCATCCCACCCTCTTCTCTAGGTCTGGGGCTAATATACCCAAGACCTGCGAATACTGAGGTTCGGGGGAGTCCAAGACAGTTACGAGGTGAGGAGGATCCTTAAAGGAACCAGTAACTCCAAAGAGAAATAGCAACCTACACCCCCCCCCCCCCCCCCGATGCCCTTGCCTTATCTCTTTCCTGAGCCACTAATGGCAGACTAATTAACTGACCCTTAATGAGAGTCGTAAATTCTTCCCCCACCCCCTCGACGTTCTTGGACCTCCTCCTATCCCCAGCTTCTCCAACCTGCCCACCAGCCTTCCTGGCAGCACACGGAACCTGCTCCTCGCAACCTGCCCTTATTCAGTTCCCTACGGTGGAGCTTGGCCGAGGGTCAACGGGGTTCATTAGCTGCTGAAAGCCCCAGACAACAAATTAACTTCGTGGTTTTTTTTGTTGAGTTCAGGACAAACTTCGACTTGGAAGACCCACATGCCTTCTTTGTAGTTGTATGAGCTGGCGATTTGGTTCCCGGCTTCCATAAAAATTGCGAGTCAGTGTAGAGCCTCCACCTCCTCCGCGGGACCTCTATTTCTCAAGGAGAGGATGCGGTTCCCTTGGACTTGTGTTTAGGAGAGAGAGAGAGAGAGAGGGAGGGAGAGAGAGAGAGAGAGAGAGAGAGAGAGAGAGAGAGAGAGAGAGAG
>NW_020946553.1:0-5000 GCF_900497805.2 Vombatus ursinus | reverse complement strand
CTCAGATCCAGTATACTTATCTATTTATTTAAGTATGTTTATATTTGTGTACTATTTTCCAGGTCAAAATACGCATCGGTAGAGGAGGGAAAGAAACAGTCTTGTTTCCTTGGCTGTACTGCATAGGAGTGTGTAGTTGGATTTAAAAGCAGATAGGACTGATTCTTCACCCAGTTACCAAACAAACAAACAAAACGGTTCGAGTTTTCGTTGTGGTCAAAAGATCTTAATCAGAATGTTTATGCCCATTGAGTTTGCTGGGCAGACATTTGGGAGGACCAGAAATCTCTAGGGGAATTTTTTGAGTTATTATTGTATGAGTGAGAAGTCAAAGAACATAGCAGTAACTTGTTCTACTCAATCTCATGCTATTAACAAATCAGAAAACCAGGAAGAAGGGTAGGAAAGTGAACTGGGACAGACTAAGCATGTGGGAGTAGAGGAGATGGGATGTGTGGGAGGTGGGGATGGAACAGTGTTGAGGATCAGAATTTCCCCATCTTGCTGCTTCTTTCTTTGCTCTTAGTTTAGCAGTATGAAAATTAAGCAAGGGGATTTCTGATATTTGAAGAGAGGCCTATGGAAAAGAACTGTTTAAAACTGAATTTGGAAAGGAAAGAAATAAAAAGTTTGTGATTTCTCCACTCCACCCTTCATGCTTTGTTATGGTCAAAATATCATAGAGGACTGGATAAATGTAGGAAAATTACAGTTGGCACGTGAAATAACTCATTAAAAAGCAGATGGTGCCTGAGGGCCTTGGGACTCCCGGCATTGGAGCTCCACAGGAGAGCAGAAGTGGCTAAAATTCTCACAGATTTCACCAAGCCTTTGAGGAGGCCCGAGGAAGAGAAAAGGATAGAGAAGAGAGGAGAGGTGAAAAGAAGAGAGGAAAAAGGAGAGGAGAAAAGGGGAGGAAAAAGAAGAAAAGGGAAGGAGATACTCACATCTTTTAGTTACACATGTTTAAAATGTGGAGAGAAGCAGACTGATTCCAACAGCAGGAAATTTTAAGTCTGAAGGAAAGAAAATTATTATTTAGGAAATTTACTATGGCCATTAAATTGAGGGGAGGAGGGGACCTCCTAGAAGATTTTAAACTATGAAGAATTTTTTTTTTAATGGAATCTCCTAGGCAAACAAGTAGACTATGGGAAAAAAAAAAACCTGAGAGACAGGAGATCTAAAACTCCTTGGGGGACTTAAATCTCTTAGGATCTTTCTCTCTGTGTCTTGTTTTATTTTGCTTCTCTTCTGGCAGAAAATTACAGAGACACTTAGGAATCTGATTATTACTTTCAATATAAAAGGGAAAAAATTAGGAAAAGCTGGGGAGGGGGGCCCTGGAGGAGCCTTGGACGTTGCTCAGCTGTTAGTGTGGCAGGAGAGAAGAATGAGACTCCAAATACAGGTTCATCTTCTGTGGGATGTTTATGCTAAACATCGGGTTTCTGGGTGGACCTGAAGCCTCGCTATAGTGTAATCAATGCAGCGCCTTTGCCCGGGCAGTGTTGTCGTTGGCAGAAGGAAAATGAAATATAAGCAGGGAAGTATTTTAATGGGGACGGAGGGAATTCACAACTGTTAATTATTTGGTGACCTTGTATTCGATTTGTTCGAGTCCCTTATAAAAACACTAATGCAGAACAGACGGCAGAAGTGAGGAAGCAGGGCAGAAGGTTCCAATCTAAGTTTTATTTCCTTGGTAAGAGGTAGCAGCCTTGGAAAAAGAGTGCAGGGAATTCTAGCGTGTGTCTGCGTGTGTGTATGTGTGTTTGTGCGTGTGTGCCCGCAACACACATAACATGGGTATTTAAGGTGTCATCTAGAATTCAGGTCCCAAAGTCTGGCTCTTTAATCGCACTGAACAGACCGGTCCTGGAAAGATTCAGAGAGAAGGGGAAAGAAGCCAGGTTTAGATGTCTGATCTGGTCTTTTGGGTGAGATGATCAAAACTTGAAAAAAAAATCCATAATCTAACCTTTTATCCGGTTGACATTTCTTTAAAGATCAATGAATAGTTCTCCAGTCCAAGATCTTAAGGGGCATTTGATTCCGAAAGCAAGAAGCTAAACCTGCTTGCAATCTACTTTCGATGATGCCTACAGGCTACCTGGACAGCTTGTGTTTTTGTAAAGCGTCCTAATTCTCTTGATGTTCTTGGCCTGTCCTTTGCTGCTGAGAAAGGCAGATCTGAGTAGAATGCCGCGGTCCTTTCTACAGACTGAGGAAATCGGGCAGCCTTCAAGTTTGCAGGATTGAAATGGTGGTGGGGGTGGGGTTAGAAGCTTCTGAAACGTTCCCAAATAATCTGTTCTCCAATTCATCACCACCACCAACAAAAATGTGGTCTCTACATGTTCGTATGTAGATAGTGAGCTTCATTGATTCCATCCTCTTTTAAACGGAATCTGAAAATGAGCGAAGGAATACTATCCCCTCTCCCTTTAGAAAGATCTTAAGTGTCTGTTACTGGGTTAGGATGGTATTATGTTGGTCTTTTCTAGCCAATCTCTGTGCCAGTGGCCCGAAAAATTGGTTTGACTGTGGATTTGGATTTCCCAGGCTATCAATAACATCAGTGAGAACCCAGAAAAGTCAGTGTGAATCAGGAACTAAATCAATGCTTCCTTTAAATCAGGCGTTACTTTTTGTCCAGGAAGGAAAGGAAGGAAAGAAGGGAGGGAGGAAGAAAGGCAGAGAGGGATGAAGGAAGAAAGGGAGGAAGGCATGAAGGGAGGAAAGGGAGAGGAGAAAGAAATGAGAAAGGGAGAACGTGAAAAGGAGGAAAAAGAGGTAGAGAGAAAGAAAGATACAGACAGACAGAAAGAAAGAAAGTTTGAGAAGACCCTATGGGGAAGGAAACAGTTGCTTCCTCTCAGAGCCTGCTGTTTGCCCAAACTATGAAGTACTAGCTAGCATTTCGCCCAGGAGTCTTTTAAGTAAAGAAAAGTACGTTAGTATAGCGTATCTGAAGATAACCAGCCCCCTCGAGGTATTTACTAACTACTGGCCAATAAGGCTCTCTGGTGGTTTGGAGGGGGGTGGGAAGCTGCTGGTTGAGGGGTACAGACAACGCCGGCTACGGAGATAGTGGTATTTGGTTTTGAGGCTGCTGCTACACTCCCTAATGGCTGGGCTGTTTATTTTTAAGCTCAGTGTTTGCTAAGTGAAGTCTCTTGTTTACTGGAATTAAATAGCTCTTCATTCGCATAATGGGTTCCAGAGTTTTTGCTTTTCTGTTTTCTAGGGGAATCAATTAGCGTTGTTGGGGGAATTGATATTTTGGGTATTCATGAGATGGACCTGCTAATGTGTATATTGTAAAGTTGCTAAAACAACTGGGACAGGAGGATTTTTCCGCTGCAAAGGTCTTAATCTAATTGTCTCCCGACAGCTTTGAGACCATGAATGACCAACACCAAGGTAGCAGTTGGGGAACGAGGAAGAAATTGGGTAGGTGTTTACAGCTGCAGTTTGGGAACACTTCATCCAAAGAAGTGAGTTCAGAACACAAAAACGGCTGGTTTGGTTTTGGAGTTTGTTGGTTAATATTAAGTAGGAGAGAAGACCCAAAAAGAGAGGGGAAGGAGAAAGACAGAGGTAGAGACAGAGACAGACAGAAAAACAGAGATACAGACACCCAATAAGCGGGGAAAAAGTTACAAAGGAAGATAGAGGCAGATAGAGGCAGACATGCAGAGAGAGAGAGAGAGAGAGGGAGGGAGGGAGAGAGACTCAGAGAAAGGGGCACAGAAAGACAAAAAAAAAAAAGAACGGAAAGAGAAATAGGTAGAGACACAGGGAAGAGACTTTTTTGGCCATTCTTTTTATCTCCAGCACTTAGCGCAGTGACTGGCACATAGTAGGCACTTAATAAATACTAGTTGACTTGAACTCCACCTTCCTCCAACCACTCTTACATTTACCTAGATACACTGAGCTTTAGTTCTTAAGACTGATGGGAAGGATGTGTGTGGGCCATCGATGTAGAGGGAGATATAAGTAGGATTATAACTATGATGCCAAGGCTGTTCGTGGTCGGAACACTCTAGGTGCTAAGAGTTTCAACTATGTAAAATGCTAACCTCTGCCAGTTTGGTTCAATTTGGAAGGTGGAGCAGAGGGGGAGTAAATGGAAATTGCGTAGAATGAGGTCTTTTTTCCTATTGTAGTAGAGAGGGAGGAGAGGGCCGCAATCCCGGCAAGAGAAAAGAAGAGAGAAGAGAGCTCGGAGCTGAGCTCTTGGACTGCCCCGAGGAGGGCCACACACCAAGGCAGCGGCTGGAGGGTCTAGCAGTCCCCCGAACCACTTCCGCGGCGTGTCCGAGGGGCGGCTGGCTCATAGCATCTGGAAAATGCCTTGTGATGTAGGTTTGGGATTAAAATTGAAAAGAAATTAAATTAAAAGTCCTAACACATCAAACATTAGTTTTCCCCGCCAGAAACCCTCCTCTTTCCCCCCAAACCCCCCCCACACACTCCTTGAAGACCTCTAATACAGTTTCTGGCACGGGCCGGTGGGCTTTAAAGTGAGCTAGGGAAGGCAGAGCAAAGCAGAAATTGGAGAGGACGGGAGAGGGATGATGGAAGGGGGAGAACCCTACAGGTTGTGGTTTGGGTGTAATTTGCAGTGATGTAAAGTTAAGATTTGAACCCTGATGAATTGGCCGCGAGCCCAGTACCTGATCCACTGGGAAACTTTCATTAACCCTGGCTTTTCCTCCCTCCCGGGGCACCTCCTGCCACTCACGGGAAGCAGTGGAGTCAAGGGAAGAGTTTCAGACCGGGAGGTCAGGGAGACATCCCAACCTCAGATTTCATCTAACCCTGCAGGCGGTAAATCAGCTCCCAGGACCCATTCTGGGAAATGGAAAGAAAAAATAGGCCGCGGTGTCTAGCAGATCCTTGATGAGGGCTGAGGGTGGTTGGCTGGGGGGTGGGGGGGGGGGGGCGGGTGAGGATGGAGGCTGCATTTCAGCAGTTTTCTTGCGAGGAAA
>NW_020946552.1:0-5000 GCF_900497805.2 Vombatus ursinus | reverse complement strand
TTATTTAAGTATGTTTATATTTGTGTACTATTTTCCAGGTCAAAATACGCATCGGTAGAGGAGGGAAAGAAACAGTCTTGTTTCCTTGGCTGTACTGCATAGGAGTGTGTAGTTGGATTTAAAAGCAGATAGGACTGATTCTTCACCCAGTTACCAAACAAACAAACAAAACGGTTCGAGTTTTCGTTGTGGTCAAAAGATCTTAATCAGAATGTTTATGCCCATTGAGTTTGCTGGGCAGACATTTGGGAGGACCAGAAATCTCTAGGGGAATTTTTTGAGTTATTATTGTATGAGTGAGAAGTCAAAGAACATAGCAGTAACTTGTTCTACTCAATCTCATGCTATTAACAAATCAGAAAACCAGGAAGAAGGGTAGGAAAGTGAACTGGGACAGACTAAGCATGTGGGAGTAGAGGAGATGGGATGTGTGGGAGGTGGGGATGGAACAGTGTTGAGGATCAGAATTTCCCCATCTTGCTGCTTCTTTCTTTGCTCTTAGTTTAGCAGTATGAAAATTAAGCAAGGGGATTTCTGATATTTGAAGAGAGGCCTATGGAAAAGAACTGTTTAAAACTGAATTTGGAAAGGAAAGAAATAAAAAGTTTGTGATTTCTCCACTCCACCCTTCATGCTTTGTTATGGTCAAAATATCATAGAGGACTGGATAAATGTAGGAAAATTACAGTTGGCACGTGAAATAACTCATTAAAAAGCAGATGGTGCCTGAGGGCCTTGGGACTCCCGGCATTGGAGCTCCACAGGAGAGCAGAAGTGGCTAAAATTCTCACAGATTTCACCAAGCCTTTGAGGAGGCCCGAGGAAGAGAAAAGGATAGAGAAGAGAGGAGAGGTGAAAAGAAGAGAGGAAAAAGGAGAGGAGAAAAGGGGAGGAAAAAGAAGAAAAGGGAAGGAGATACTCACATCTTTTAGTTACACATGTTTAAAATGTGGAGAGAAGCAGACTGATTCCAACAGCAGGAAATTTTAAGTCTGAAGGAAAGAAAATTATTATTTAGGAAATTTACTATGGCCATTAAATTGAGGGGAGGAGGGGACCTCCTAGAAGATTTTAAACTATGAAGAATTTTTTTTTTAATGGAATCTCCTAGGCAAACAAGTAGACTATGGGAAAAAAAAAAACCTGAGAGACAGGAGATCTAAAACTCCTTGGGGGACTTAAATCTCTTAGGATCTTTCTCTCTGTGTCTTGTTTTATTTTGCTTCTCTTCTGGCAGAAAATTACAGAGACACTTAGGAATCTGATTATTACTTTCAATATAAAAGGGAAAAAATTAGGAAAAGCTGGGGAGGGGGGCCCTGGAGGAGCCTTGGACGTTGCTCAGCTGTTAGTGTGGCAGGAGAGAAGAATGAGACTCCAAATACAGGTTCATCTTCTGTGGGATGTTTATGCTAAACATCGGGTTTCTGGGTGGACCTGAAGCCTCGCTATAGTGTAATCAATGCAGCGCCTTTGCCCGGGCAGTGTTGTCGTTGGCAGAAGGAAAATGAAATATAAGCAGGGAAGTATTTTAATGGGGACGGAGGGAATTCACAACTGTTAATTATTTGGTGACCTTGTATTCGATTTGTTCGAGTCCCTTATAAAAACACTAATGCAGAACAGACGGCAGAAGTGAGGAAGCAGGGCAGAAGGTTCCAATCTAAGTTTTATTTCCTTGGTAAGAGGTAGCAGCCTTGGAAAAAGAGTGCAGGGAATTCTAGCGTGTGTCTGCGTGTGTGTATGTGTGTTTGTGCGTGTGTGCCCGCAACACACATAACATGGGTATTTAAGGTGTCATCTAGAATTCAGGTCCCAAAGTCTGGCTCTTTAATCGCACTGAACAGACCGGTCCTGGAAAGATTCAGAGAGAAGGGGAAAGAAGCCAGGTTTAGATGTCTGATCTGGTCTTTTGGGTGAGATGATCAAAACTTGAAAAAAAAATCCATAATCTAACCTTTTATCCGGTTGACATTTCTTTAAAGATCAATGAATAGTTCTCCAGTCCAAGATCTTAAGGGGCATTTGATTCCGAAAGCAAGAAGCTAAACCTGCTTGCAATCTACTTTCGATGATGCCTACAGGCTACCTGGACAGCTTGTGTTTTTGTAAAGCGTCCTAATTCTCTTGATGTTCTTGGCCTGTCCTTTGCTGCTGAGAAAGGCAGATCTGAGTAGAATGCCGCGGTCCTTTCTACAGACTGAGGAAATCGGGCAGCCTTCAAGTTTGCAGGATTGAAATGGTGGTGGGGGTGGGGTTAGAAGCTTCTGAAACGTTCCCAAATAATCTGTTCTCCAATTCATCACCACCACCAACAAAAATGTGGTCTCTACATGTTCGTATGTAGATAGTGAGCTTCATTGATTCCATCCTCTTTTAAACGGAATCTGAAAATGAGCGAAGGAATACTATCCCCTCTCCCTTTAGAAAGATCTTAAGTGTCTGTTACTGGGTTAGGATGGTATTATGTTGGTCTTTTCTAGCCAATCTCTGTGCCAGTGGCCCGAAAAATTGGTTTGACTGTGGATTTGGATTTCCCAGGCTATCAATAACATCAGTGAGAACCCAGAAAAGTCAGTGTGAATCAGGAACTAAATCAATGCTTCCTTTAAATCAGGCGTTACTTTTTGTCCAGGAAGGAAAGGAAGGAAAGAAGGGAGGGAGGAAGAAAGGCAGAGAGGGATGAAGGAAGAAAGGGAGGAAGGCATGAAGGGAGGAAAGGGAGAGGAGAAAGAAATGAGAAAGGGAGAACGTGAAAAGGAGGAAAAAGAGGTAGAGAGAAAGAAAGATACAGACAGACAGAAAGAAAGAAAGTTTGAGAAGACCCTATGGGGAAGGAAACAGTTGCTTCCTCTCAGAGCCTGCTGTTTGCCCAAACTATGAAGTACTAGCTAGCATTTCGCCCAGGAGTCTTTTAAGTAAAGAAAAGTACGTTAGTATAGCGTATCTGAAGATAACCAGCCCCCTCGAGGTATTTACTAACTACTGGCCAATAAGGCTCTCTGGTGGTTTGGAGGGGGGTGGGAAGCTGCTGGTTGAGGGGTACAGACAACGCCGGCTACGGAGATAGTGGTATTTGGTTTTGAGGCTGCTGCTACACTCCCTAATGGCTGGGCTGTTTATTTTTAAGCTCAGTGTTTGCTAAGTGAAGTCTCTTGTTTACTGGAATTAAATAGCTCTTCATTCGCATAATGGGTTCCAGAGTTTTTGCTTTTCTGTTTTCTAGGGGAATCAATTAGCGTTGTTGGGGGAATTGATATTTTGGGTATTCATGAGATGGACCTGCTAATGTGTATATTGTAAAGTTGCTAAAACAACTGGGACAGGAGGATTTTTCCGCTGCAAAGGTCTTAATCTAATTGTCTCCCGACAGCTTTGAGACCATGAATGACCAACACCAAGGTAGCAGTTGGGGAACGAGGAAGAAATTGGGTAGGTGTTTACAGCTGCAGTTTGGGAACACTTCATCCAAAGAAGTGAGTTCAGAACACAAAAACGGCTGGTTTGGTTTTGGAGTTTGTTGGTTAATATTAAGTAGGAGAGAAGACCCAAAAAGAGAGGGGAAGGAGAAAGACAGAGGTAGAGACAGAGACAGACAGAAAAACAGAGATACAGACACCCAATAAGCGGGGAAAAAGTTACAAAGGAAGATAGAGGCAGATAGAGGCAGACATGCAGAGAGAGAGAGAGAGAGAGGGAGGGAGGGAGGGAGGGAGGGAGGGAGGGAGGGACAGAGACTCAGAGAAAGTGGCACAGAAAGACAAAAAAAAAAAAGAACGGAAAGAGAAATAGGTAGAGACACAGGGAAGAGACTTTTTTGGCCATTCTTTTTATCTCCAGCACTTAGCGCAGTGACTGGCACATAGTAGGCACTTAATAAATACTAGTTGACTTGAACTCCACCTTCCTCCAACCACTCTTACATTTACCTAGATACACTGAGCTTTAGTTCTTAAGACTGATGGGAAGGATGTGTGTGGGCCATCGATGTAGAGGGAGATATAAGTAGGATTATAACTATGATGCCAAGGCTGTTCGTGGTCGGAACACTCTAGGTGCTAAGAGTTTCAACTATGTAAAATGCTAACCTCTGCCAGTTTGGTTCAATTTGGAAGGTGGAGCAGAGGGGGAGTAAATGGAAATTGCGTAGAATGAGGTCTTTTTTCCTATTGTAGTAGAGAGGGAGGAGAGGGCCGCAATCCCGGCAAGAGAAAAGAAGAGAGAAGAGAGCTCGGAGCTGAGCTCTTGGACTGCCCCGAGGAGGGCCACACACCAAGGCAGCGGCTGGAGGGTCTAGCAGTCCCCCGAACCACTTCCGCGGCGTGTCCGAGGGGCGGCTGGCTCATAGCATCTGGAAAATGCCTTGTGATGTAGGTTTGGGATTAAAATTGAAAAGAAATTAAATTAAAAGTCCTAACACATCAAACATTAGTTTTCCCCGCCAGAAACCCTCCTCTTTCCCCCCAAACCCCCCCCACACACTCCTTGAAGACCTCTAATACAGTTTCTGGCACGGGCCGGTGGGCTTTAAAGTGAGCTAGGGAAGGCAGAGCAAAGCAGAAATTGGAGAGGACGGGAGAGGGATGATGGAAGGGGGAGAACCCTACAGGTTGTGGTTTGGGTGTAATTTGCAGTGATGTAAAGTTAAGATTTGAACCCTGATGAATTGGCCGCGAGCCCAGTACCTGATCCACTGGGAAACTTTCATTAACCCTGGCTTTTCCTCCCTCCCGGGGCACCTCCTGCCACTCACGGGAAGCAGTGGAGTCAAGGGAAGAGTTTCAGACCGGGAGGTCAGGGAGACATCCCAACCTCAGATTTCATCTAACCCTGCAGGCGGTAAATCAGCTCCCAGGACCCATTCTGGGAAATGGAAAGAAAAAATAGGCCGCGGTGTCTAGCAGATCCTTGATGAGGGCTGAGGGTGGTTGGCTGGGGGGTGGGGGGGGTGGTGCGGGTGAGGATGGAGGCTGCATTTCAGCAGTTTTCTTGCGAGGAAA
>NW_020946551.1:0-2583 GCF_900497805.2 Vombatus ursinus | reverse complement strand
CCCTTGCTTGGCCTCTGGGGTCCCTTTGTCCCTGCACTCTCCTACCCCGGAGAGGAACACGAGCCTCATGGCTGACACCCAGGGCCCTCTCTGAGATGTGACTTTATCCCGTCATATTCCAAACAGACCCATGTTTGCTGAAGAGGTGCCCCTACCTGGCCTTTTAATCCCTTGGTCTTTGGGCTCTTCTGGCCTTGGGAAGCAGGGCCCACCTTGCCCTGGGCTCACTGGAGCCCAGGAGTATTATTATGGGCTAAATCCCATACTGCATAGGGGATAAAAATGATGCATCCAAGACAATCCCTGCCGTCAAGGGGCTCACATATTCCAGTTGGAGGAACCAACACATATGGGGCACTGGTGACCATGGAAGGGTCTTTGGGTTGGGAAAGTTACAAAGATGGAGGCT
Organism: Vombatus ursinus; assembly: GCF_900497805.2. Classification (NCBI taxonomy): domain Eukaryota; kingdom Metazoa; phylum Chordata; class Mammalia; order Diprotodontia; family Vombatidae; genus Vombatus; species Vombatus ursinus. The sequence goes on along the minus strand of NW_020946551.1, from coordinate 2,174 downwards.
GGAGCTACAAGGGAGATGAACATATTCTCTCCAGGAAAAAGGGCAGTATGGATTTGATTATGGATTCAGAACTGGAAGATCGTGATGTGGGATGAGAGAGGGATAACATGTATGTGCCATGAAGGAGGCCGGTAAGAAGATAGCTAAGATGTAACGTTAAGCATGACTGCAACCAGCTCCAGTGTGTTAGGCCACGAGAGTCACTCAGCAACCAGCAAAATGGGGCCCCAGGACAAGAATACCAGAGCTGAAAGAATTAAGTCCTCCAAGGAATTGTCTCTGGTCTAGTGGTGTAAGGTGACTGCCAGAAGACTGCCAGGGCATAAGGAAAGCATAAGTGGTAGCAAAGAATCAAGGAGGACTCTGAGATTGTGAGATTGGGTGATGGGCAAGATGTCGGTGCCCTCAAAAATGGAGAAGATAGGAGGGTAGATGGATGTAGGGGAGATGCAATGAACATCTGAAGGAAGGAGAACTAGGAAGGATCTGTAACTCTGAAGTCAAGAGAGCAGACAATATCCAGGAGGTAGGAGTAGCCAATAGTATCACAATCTGCAGGGGCCAAGAAGAGTCAGGAATGGAAAATGGACATCCAACTTAGCAGTTAAGGACTCATGGCAACTTTGGAGAAAAGAGTGGCAGTGGAGAGGTGGGATCTGGACCCAGAATGGAAGGAGGTAAGACTTGAGTAGGAGGTGAGGCTCTGAAAGGTTTCAAGAGAGTAGACTACATTTTCTAGGTATGTGGCCCTGAGAGGGAAGGGAGATGGAGAATGATAGCCAGAGTGTATGGAAGGGCCAAATAAAGGGTTTTAATAATGGTAGAGGCATCTTGGGCAGGTTTGTAGGTAGTAGGTGAGGAGCCAGGAGATAGAGAGTGATTACGCATGAGAGAGGAAGGGAGATGATTGTGGGCATGATCCCTTGGAGGAGACAGGAGGAGAATCAAATCAAGGGCCCCATGGAGAGGTGAGCTTTAGCAAGGAGTCAAGAAGCAAGAGTAAAGGAGAAAGCAGGCAAAGACTCAGAAGAGTTTTGAAGTATGGTATTGTGATGGATGGTGTGAAGTTTGTCAGAAACAGGTCTGACTTAAACTTCGTGCTTTCAACCCTCAGCTAGGACCATGAGGCTTGATGCACAGAAGTAACTTCATACATGTGTAGTGAATCTAGTCCATCAGTAAGGGCAGGAGAATAGGGGAGAAGACATTTCTTTACCAAGAGGGAGCCCCCACCCTATAGTCCCCACAGAGACTAACAAACACACAGCCTTGGGGACACCAATGGTTAGAGGTGTGATTTGAAGAACTATCCAGAAAAGATGACAGAGGAATGGTCAGAGAGAGAGAGAGAGAAGGAGAGAGTGGTGGTTCAAAAACTGAGAGAGAAGAAAGTCTAACAGAGAAGAAGGTGATCAACAGTGTTAAATGCTGCAGAGAAGTCAAAGAGGATAAGGATTGGGCTGTTAGCTTTGTCAATGAAGAGATCATTGGTGACTTTGGAGAACATTTTTGGTGGAATGATGAGGTGGAAGCCAGATTGTAGAGAGTTCAGAAGAGAATGAGAGGAGAGGAAGCAGAGGGATTGATTATAGATGGCCTTCTCATGGAGTTTACTCAGAAAGTGAAGGAGAGATATAGGATGATAGCTATTGGGGATGGTTAGATCAAGTAAGGGTTTTTTTTTTCAGATGTGGCCTTGTGTATAGGCATCATGGAAGCAACCAGAAAATAGGAAGGGATTAAAGATTAGTGAGTGAGTGGGGATGCTGGAGGCGAAGACCTGTGGAGAAGACAGGGGATCCCTTGTGCATGCAGATATGATGTTAACTTTGGCAAGGAGAGGCAGGCGACCTCTTTAGGTGAGACAGGGGCCTTGTTTTTCCCATGATTCCTTTTGTCCTTTCTTCTTTTTACCTCTCTATATGTGAATGTTTCCTAATTTTTAAAAATTATGAATTTAACTAACACCAAATAAGCAAGAACATTTCCAGATATAAATTAGAAAAGGAAAAGAACTATGCAACTCTAATATGTACAGCTTGTTTTCTTTTAAAGAGTCTATTATAAATCCGACATTTTCACTCTTATTGTCTGCCAAGCACCATTCTCAGTTCTGAGGACACAAAGGAACACCCCTGTCTTCAAAGTGCTTCTAGTCCATCAGGGAGAGACAA
>NW_020946550.1:0-2583 GCF_900497805.2 Vombatus ursinus | reverse complement strand
CCCTTGCTTGGCCTCTGGGGTCCCTTTGTCCCTGCACTCTCCTACCCCGGAGAGGAACACGAGCCTCATGGCTGACACCCAGGGCCCTCTCTGAGATGTGACTTTATCCCGTCATATTCCAAACAGACCCATGTTTGCTGAAGAGGTGCCCCTACCTGGCCTTTTAATCCCTTGGTCTTTGGGCTCTTCTGGCCTTGGGAAGCAGGGCCCACCTTGCCCTGGGCTCACTGGAGCCCAGGAGTATTATTATGGGCTAAATCCCATACTGCATAGGGGATAAAAATGATGCATCCAAGACAATCCCTGCCGTCAAGGGGCTCACATATTCCAGTTGGAGGAACCAACACATATGGGGCACTGGTGACCATGGAAGGGTCTTTGGGTTGGGAAAGTTACAAAGATGGAGGCTGGAGCTACAAGGGAGATGAACATATTCTCTCCAGGAAAAAGGGCAGTATGGATTTGATTATGGATTCAGAACTGGAAGATCGTGATGTGGGATGAGAGAGGGATAACATGTATGTGCCATGAAGGAGGCCGGTAAGAAGATAGCTAAGATGTAACGTTAAGCATGACTGCAACCAGCTCCAGTGTGTTAGGCCACGAGAGTCACTCAGCAACCAGCAAAATGGGGCCCCAGGACAAGAATACCAGAGCTGAAAGAATTAAGTCCTCCAAGGAATTGTCTCTGGTCTAGTGGTGTAAGGTGACTGCCAGAAGACTGCCAGGGCATAAGGAAAGCATAAGTGGTAGCAAAGAATCAAGGAGGACTCTGAGATTGTGAGATTGGGTGATGGGCAAGATGTCGGTGCCCTCAAAAATGGAGAAGATAGGAGGGTAGATGGATGTAGGGGAGATGCAATGAACATCTGAAGGAAGGAGAACTAGGAAGGATCTGTAACTCTGAAGTCAAGAGAGCAGACAATATCCAGGAGGTAGGAGTAGCCAATAGTATCACAATCTGCAGGGGCCAAGAAGAGTCAGGAATGGAAAATGGACATCCAACTTAGCAGTTAAGGACTCATGGCAACTTTGGAGAAAAGAGTGGCAGTGGAGAGGTGGGATCTGGACCCAGAATGGAAGGAGGTAAGACTTGAGTAGGAGGTGAGGCTCTGAAAGGTTTCAAGAGAGTAGACTACATTTTCTAGGTATGTGGCCCTGAGAGGGAAGGGAGATGGAGAATGATAGCCAGAGTGTATGGAAGGGCCAAATAAAGGGTTTTAATAATGGTAGAGGCATCTTGGGCAGGTTTGTAGGTAGTAGGTGAGGAGCCAGGAGATAGAGAGTGATTACGCATGAGAGAGGAAGGGAGATGATTGTGGGCATGATCCCTTGGAGGAGACAGGAGGAGAATCAAATCAAGGGCCCCATGGAGAGGTGAGCTTTAGCAAGGAGTCAAGAAGCAAGAGTAAAGGAGAAAGCAGGCAAAGACTCAGAAGAGTTTTGAAGTATGGTATTGTGATGGATGGTGTGAAGTTTGTCAGAAACAGGTCTGACTTAAACTTCGTGCTTTCAACCCTCAGCTAGGACCATGAGGCTTGATGCACAGAAGTAACTTCATACATGTGTAGTGAATCTAGTCCATCAGTAAGGGCAGGAGAATAGGGGAGAAGACATTTCTTTACCAAGAGGGAGCCCCCACCCTATAGTCCCCACAGAGACTAACAAACACACAGCCTTGGGGACACCAATGGTTAGAGGTGTGATTTGAAGAACTATCCAGAAAAGATGACAGAGGAATGGTCAGAGAGAGAGAGAGAGAAGGAGAGAGTGGTGGTTCAAAAACTGAGAGAGAAGAAAGTCTAACAGAGAAGAAGGTGATCAACAGTGTTAAATGCTGCAGAGAAGTCAAAGAGGATAAGGATTGGGCTGTTAGCTTTGTCAATGAAGAGATCATTGGTGACTTTGGAGAACATTTTTGGTGGAATGATGAGGTGGAAGCCAGATTGTAGAGAGTTCAGAAGAGAATGAGAGGAGAGGAAGCAGAGGGATTGATTATAGATGGCCTTCTCATGGAGTTTACTCAGAAAGTGAAGGAGAGATATAGGATGATAGCTATTGGGGATGGTTAGATCAAGTAAGGGTTTTTTTTTTCAGATGTGGCCTTGTGTATAGGCATCATGGAAGCAACCAGAAAATAGGAAGGGATTAAAGATTAGTGAGTGAGTGGGGATGCTGGAGGCGAAGACCTGTGGAGAAGACAGGGGATCCCTTGTGCATGCAGATATGATGTTAACTTTGGCAAGGAGAGGCAGGCGACCTCTTTAGGTGAGACAGGGGCCTTGTTTTTCCCATGATTCCTTTTGTCCTTTCTTCTTTTTACCTCTCTATATGTGAATGTTTCCTAATTTTTAAAAATTATGAATTTAACTAACACCAAATAAGCAAGAACATTTCCAGATATAAATTAGAAAAGGAAAAGAACTATGCAACTCTAATATGTACAGCTTGTTTTCTTTTAAAGAGTCTATTATAAATCCGACATTTTCACTCTTATTGTCTGCCAAGCACCATTCTCAGTTCTGAGGACACAAAGGAACACCCCTGTCTTCAAAGTGCTTCTAGTCCATCAGGGAGAGACAA
>NW_020946549.1:0-12036 GCF_900497805.2 Vombatus ursinus | reverse complement strand
CTAGTTGCTATACCTACTTTCCTCCACATCATTCTCTCTTCTTTTCTAGAGTTCAGCACCTGGCTCACGTCTTCTTCCCCACCTCCAAACTCTTACTCTCATATTAGGGAATTTCAGGATACATACTGATGTGAACACACTGGTGTCTCAGTTTATCTCCTTTCCCAAATTCCATGATCTGTACTTCTTACTTTACCTCAATGGTCATTGCACAAGCTATTGGACAAGCTATTGTCTGATACATTCCGCCCTTTCATAGTCAACTTTCTAGAAAAAAAGTCCTTTACATTCTGCCTCTACGTCTTTATTTCCCATTCTTTTCTCAGTCTCTTGCAATCTGGGTTTCATCCCCACTGCTTGACTGAAACTGATCTCTCCAAGATCACCACCAATCTAACTGCTAAATCCAGTCCTCATCCTTCTTGACTTCTTTGCATCATTTGACCATGTTGACCATGCCTTCCTCCTAGGAACTAGTGATTTCTTGGGTGTTGACGATGCTACTTTTCTGGTGCTCCTCCCACCTGTCTGACCACCCCTTGGTGTCTTTCGCTGGGTCATCACTGACATCCTCCTCCCTGTGCACAAGGCTATATTCTAGGACCACTTCTTTGCATACTCTCTTGATAATCTCATCAACTCCCATGGGTTTAAGTATCATCCCAAAGGAGATGACTCCCAAAGCTATATATTCAGCCTTCATTTTTCTCCCGAGCTCCAGTCCTACATCACCAACAGCCTACTGGACATCTCCACCTGGAGGCTCCACATGCTCCTCAAACTCCACATGTCCATAACAGAACTTATTATCTTTTCACCTAAACCCAGCCCTCTTCCTAACATTCCCATATCTGTTAAGGCACCCTTTCAGCCACCTGGATTTACCACATTGGATCATCTTTAACTCTTCACTCTCAAGTCTTATGGATTCTACCTCCAACACATCTATTAAAACCATCCTTTTCTCTCCATTCACAGGGCCACCATCTGACTTCAGGTCTTCATCACCTCTCACCTGCACCATTGCAAAAACCTCTTAGTTGGTTTCTTTGCGTCAAGACTCTCTTTTCCAATATATCCTTCACATAGCTATCAAAGGATGAACAACAACAAATTGATATTCCTAAAAACACAGGTGTTACCATGTTATTCCACTGATCAAGCAGTTTTTTGGTATGCCTTTTCCCCCAATTTTATTGATTGTTTTGTTTTTACATTATAAACATTTACAGATTATGCTCACTTCATGAGAGGTCACTTGAAACAAAGTAAATCACTTAGGTAAAATTAATAATATAGTGACCTCATCTGAAAGTTCATGCAACATTCCATATCTATAGCAACAACTCCATCCCCTGCCCCCATCCCTAACTCTCTTAATCAAGCAGTTTTAATTGTCTCTATAATAATTTACTGAATGACAATCTGGCATTTAAATACAATATGGCTCCAAACTATCTTTCCACATTGATTCCACATTACTTTCCCTCGGTTACTCTTTAAGCCGTAGTGATTGAGTGAACATCAGGTCAAGGGAAGAGACCAATCTTAAGACAGAGATTGTGGTGTCTGTACCTTTTGATTTCAAATGGCATCAAGGGGTGTTAGGAATTCAACAAAAACACAATTGAGGAGTTGTTTCTTCCCAATACCAGGAAAAGTTTCTTCTCTCAGAGACTAGTGACCTTCTAATTTCTCATAGCAATTGTTGCTCTCCTTTTTGGATACTCAATGCAGGGATATCAGCCTTCTAAGCAGCCATTAAAAGCAGTTGTGCCAAAGCACCCACTGGGAATATGGCACCTTCAAAGCACTGTTAACGCTCATGAGCACAGAGCATGTTAGTGGAAGGAGCCCAAGATTGGGACTTAGACTTCAATCCTGGTCCTGGCTCTATCCTCAGTCATCATGTGACCACAGGTAAGTCACTGAGAGGCAATGTGGTAGATCAGGGATATGCTGGTAAATGTTTAACAACCGACCCCCCCAACCATGTACCCATGACCCACTTTTAAATTTAATCTGCATCATTAAATTTCCTTCATCTCTTTCTTAAGTCTGGACAATCAACAAAGCAATAAATCAAACCCTCAATGGCAGCAAAGTTATAACTGGCCCCTGCACCCTTGGGTATAAGGGGCTAGTATACTGGATGTGGAGTCAGGAAGATGTGGTTTCAAATACTACTTCTGACTCCTAGTATTTGTGTGACCCTGGGCAAGTCACTTAACCTTTATGGAACTCAGATTTTTTTTTAATCAATAAAATGGGGCTAATAATACTTGCAGTGCTTACCTCAGAGGTCAGAGGTAAGAATAAATGCAAGTCTCAAAGAGCTAGATGAGTGTCAGCCATTAGGATTCTGATTCACTTCTCTTGGGCACAATTTCCTTATTTTTAAAATGAGAGGAATAGGCTAGATCATGTAGTGGTCTGCTAACCCTTTGGAGCTTCTGGACAACATTCAAAGGGGCTGGTGATAATATTTCTTTAATGGTGCCTTAAGCAATAAAAAACCATAAAGAATATTATGAGTAGTGTGTTAAATTGTTGCTATTAAAAGGGGATCATGGAACAACAACAACAACAAAAAGTACTGGGAACCACTGGGCTAGGTCACCTGCCAGGACCCTGATAGCTCTCAGACGTCATCATTTGATGATGAAATTGCACTCACCTCACAATGATATTGGAGCCTCCTTTGTTATAGTAGAGGTAGTTGTTATAGACAGCATGCCCACAGCCGTGGTAAAGATACCTGAGATGGATGGGCCTATAACTGTTGTTCAGAAGGGAGACTTGGTCCTTAAATTCTTTCACAATGAAGCCTATGAAGAGAGAATGCACAGAAAAGGAGGTCAAGGTGTTTACTCACATTGCCTGCAATGACCATGTGAGCAGTTCAGTTGAAAGATTTAGATTAATAAGGAAGACCAGGGGGTGATAATAGCTAATATTTATATAGTGCTTTACTATATTCCAGGCACCATGCTAAGTGCTCTACAATTATATTCTCATTTCATCCTCACAACAAATCTGAGAGGCAGGTGTTATTATTAAGCCCATTTTATAGATGAAGAAATTGAGGCAAAGAAAGGTTAAGTGACTTGCCCAGATTCACTCAGGTAATAAGTGTCTGAGTTCACATTTGAACATTTGATCCTCTTCCAAGACCACCCAGTGGTCTCTCCTCTGTGTCACTTAGCAAACAGTGAAAACCATGGCATTTGTTTAGATGTAGAAAGCTTAAGTCAACTCCTCTGGCAGAGTCAGAGAGGTACGGCAGAAAGAGCCTGGGTTCAAATCTCAGCATTCTCATTTATTACCTCTATGACCTCTAAAACCACTAAGTATCTCAGTTTCATATTTCTGTTAAATGAGGGGATTGCACTGGGATCTCTAAACTCTTTCCAGCTCTAATTTGTGATCAAAGGATTTAAAATCTTCAATAGATTGACCAGTCAATGGCCTCTGAGGTCCTTTCTCACTCTGAAGTTGTGAGATTTGTTTTATTCTTTTAAAAAAATTAAATATTTTATTAAAAATTTAATATGAAACTTCAAACAACTAAACTTGCTTAGTAACTTTATATTATAAATTTCAGTTTATGAAAGATCATAAAAACTTTTTGGTCACTCTCTATAAGTTCCCATTAGCTAGCTAGCATTAGCTAGGGCTTTAAAGTTTTCAAAGGGCTTGATCTTTGATCCCATCAGGATTCTTTGTTCATGCACTCTTACTCATTTTTCTTCTTAAATGGTACAGTGGGGAGATGGTTCTCTTCACAGTCAGAAAATGTGAATTTGAGTCCCACCCTTGACACTTGCTGACTATGTAACCCTAGGTAAGTCACTTAGCTGCTCAGGCAATTCTCAGAGACTACAAATTGTAGAAGAATTATTGACCTCCACCGATAGTGGGAAATTTTTCTCACCAGAAATTCCCTGCACCAATGAAATCATATACCTCAATGACAACAACAGAGATGGTCACCCACCACATGCATTCTCTTCTTTTTTCATTTTGCATTTTTTCATAAAAGTCTTCTAGTTGGATTTATATTCCTCATTCTTGTTATTCTTAATAGCTTTATTGCATTCTATTACATTAAAGTGCCACAATTCATTTGACCACAAAAATCTTTAACAGGTAGCTCTTTTTCTGTTTTCTTTCAGGGTATATTCCCCATAATTCCATTGTTGGACAAAGAACATGATGATTTTAATAATTTTTACTGTGTCTTATCAGATTTCTTTCCAAAGTTATTGTACAAATTTACAATTCCACCAACAATGAATGAGTGTACCTATGACTTATTTTAAATCAGTCTATCAGGTAACTTTTTTTTAACCTATTAGCATTCTTGAAAGTTTACTTGATGTAATTGAGAAAAGAATATTATTACAAAAAAAACCAAAACAAAACAGAAAGTCTACTTGACTGACAAAAGGACCCTAGGCCTTCATATCTCATCTGATCCCACCTATTTATCCTCTTCCAAGGATCTTTCACCCCTTCCAATTTCTGCCAATGCAAAGACACTCAGAAACCCAAACCCTGCTTGGCTTTCTATATGGACCATATGGACATACACAGAAACTCAGCCAGGACCGTAAAATTTGATCAGCTCATTTTCCTGCAGGTCATCTTCATACTGAAGATGCAATGAGACTGGGAAGCACTGGTTCAAATCATTCAACCAATCAATCAAATTTTGCCAAACACCTCTTTTGTTCAGAGCACTGTGCTAGGCTAGGTACCGTACTATGTGGGAGACTAAGAAGTATCTGATGCATAGTCCCTAACCTCAAGGGGCTCACTATCTAACTGGGGAAAGACAGCAAATGCATGTTGAAAAGAAAACTAACAGTACAAGTGGGTGATAAGTGATAAAAGTGACGGGCTTGCTCTTGGTGGTGATGGGCTGGCTCAGAGGAAGACAATTGTGAATTGAAATGCTCAGGGGAAACTATGAATGACAGCAGATGTAAGCTCATCTTTGAAGTATAGATAGAAATGACATAGGGAGAAGAAGGGGGAAGGATTCTGGCTGGGTTAAAGAGGATGAGCAAAGTTGAGGAAACAGCACAGTTTTAGGTTTATTCAGGGAACAATGAATACAGGAGTCTGCCTGAAGTAGGGAGTACCTATAAAGAAGTCACAAATAGGGTTAGAAAGAAGATTTGAGGTCAGATTATGGAGGTCCCTGAAGCCAGGGTTAGGGAATTTTTACTTTACCCCTGGAACAAAGTTATTAAAAGTTTTGGGGCACCAAAGTTATATAATGAAGGAGCATTTTGAGAAGATTAATCTGGCAGCAGCCTGTGGTATGAACCGAAATAAGGAGAAACTAAAAATAGGAAGATCAGTTAGATAACTATTGCATGAGACATGGAGACATAGCATAGTGCCAAGGAAAGAACCCTGAGCTTGGAATCAAAGGACCTTAGTCTGAATCTTGGCTCTGCCACTTACAATCTGTGTGATGATAGACTAATCTCTTTACATCTTTGGGATCTTTGGGATTCAGCTCCTCATTTGTAAAATGAAGGGGTTGGTTGTACTGAAATCTCTTTAAGTTTTAAATCTATGGATCTCAACTGGGATGTTAACAGTAGAAATGAAAAGGAAGGGACACGTTAAAAAGACTTTACCAAGGAAGAACCAATAGGACTCTCATTCATTCATTCATTCATTCATTTATTCAACAATATTTTTGAGTTCTTACTTTGTGCCAGGTGGGTGTGTGTGGTAGAAAGAAGACTGAGATAAAGAAGACAAAGGCATACCCTTAGAGATTTAAAATTTACTTGGGGGAGATAAGACATAAATATATATGCTTGGTCTGATATTTAGATGGGTTTCTCTATCATCTCTACTCAGAAGGCTCATAAAACTACATAACTAGCCCTAGTCTCTCTTGTGCTATAGCCCAGCATCACCAGCTACTTACAGGACATTTCAAGCTAAATGTTCCAAAAGACATCTCCATCTCAGCATATCTAAAACAGAGTCTAATATCTGCCAAACTTCCTTAATTCTGGCTAGGGTACCACCATTCTTCCAATCCCCTAAACTCTTTGACTCCTCACATTTCTTCATTCCACATAACCAATTAATGAACAACCCTTGCTGTTTCTACCACTGCAGTGTCTTTGCATCTGACCCCTTTTATCCACTTACACAGTCACCATCTTAATCTAAGCCCTTATAACCTTTCACTTAAACTACTACAATGACTTCCTAATTGGTCTTCCTACCTCAAGTCTCTCCACACTCCAGCCCATCCTTCCCATAGCTCCCAAGGTTATTTTTCTTAAGCACAGATGTGACTTTGTTAGGTTCCTACTAATAAACTCCAAAGTGTCTGTATTGTCCCTAGGATAAAACATGGATTTCCACATTTTAAAGCCTTTCAGAACATGTCGCCAACATATCTTTCTAACCTCATTATACATTGCTCCTCTATGGTCCAGCCAAACTGATCTTCGCTCTGTTTCTCACACAGAACCCTCCAGCTCCCATCTCTATGTCTTTGCATTGGACATTTCCCATGCCTGGAATTCACTCCCTCTTCTCTTTGGCCCCAGAGCATCACTCCCTTCAAGACAAAACTCAGGTGCTACCTTCTATATAAAGCTTTTCCTGATCCCCCAATTCCTAATGCCTTCTTTCCCTAATTACTTTGTACCTATCTTATATTTATTTTATAATTATTCTCATATGCTTATATGCATACATGTAATGGTGGGATGACCAATAGAAGTCCAGTCTTTTAAGCTTGTGTAATCTGTTCTGCCTGGTATGAACCCATGTGGTTGCATGGAGTGCCTGCTTCCAGAAATTTATGACAGTGTGTGAAGGTGGGCTCTGCCCTCTATTTTAGAACATGTGTAGGTATTCTGTGACTTTCCTGTCTGTTTACTACATAGTAATAACAAACATTTTTAATTGGTTGTGGAGTCAGAACTGAATATTCACCCAAAAGGCACCAAAGAAGGAATTCTCTCTTTCCTGATGGCAATCAAGTGAAGAAATACTGTAAATTTCTAGGTGGAGAGAGAGGCCTAAGGCCATCATCTCTACATCTGGACTGCTACATGGTCCATGCATGCATAACTTTGCTGTTTCTTCTGTGAGGTAGCTGGTAGACCAGTGGATAGAGCACTGAATCTGGAGTCAGGAAGACCTGAGTTTAAATCTTGTCTCAGAAATTTACTAGCTGTGTGACCCTAGACAAGTCACTTAACCTCTGTTTATTTCAGTTTCCACAACTGTAAAATGGGGGTAATAATACTACCTACCTTGCAGGGCTGTTGTGAGGATAAAATGAGATAATATTTGTAAAAAGCACTTAGCACAGTCCTTGGAACATGGTAGATGTTATGTAAGTACTTATTCCCTTCTCTTTTTGTGTTGTATTTATTCTTTCCTGATCTTAGGTGTAGAACTATGAAAAACAAAATGATCTTCTGAACTTCCAATGCTGGAAGAACCAGCAGAGTTTGCCAACAAGCCCAACGAGGAGCGAGCCTTTGTGGGTGACCTACTTAACACAATCCAGTAGTAGATAAACCTGGGAGCCAAGATGCCATGTTCAACAAACAAGGGAGTCACTTATCTATTGTACCTGAAAATGAACTTGATGAAGGGAGGAATATTCTTAGCAGCTACTTTAAATTTGAGTCTACTCTCCCCAGAGATTGAGGAAGGAGAAGGGACAGTGCACTCCTGGTTTGGGAGGATGTGTTTATACTTTTTATATCTTCCCCGTAAAAACACTTCTGTAAATGTTACTTGATATTATTTGGCTATCAGTAATATCAAGGAGATGGGTAACAGGTTAAATGATATTGGAGTGCTAATTACTGGCATTGATACTGGGGGAAATATGCCAGAAGAGAACTTGAGCTGATAGCATTAGAAGAACCCTTCTGCCTCTCCGGTGTACCCCTAGAACCCTGATGAGGAGATGTAATCAGTCTTGTTCTGAGGACCTGGCCTGCTAGTACACATGAGGGTTGGGAGAGTAAATCCAGAGTCTAACTCCATACATATTAACTGCCTCAATAGAAAGTAGCTCCTTGAAGGCAAGGATTGTTTCTTAATTTTTATCCCTAGTGGATAGCATAAGCAATCAATCAATCAATAAACTTACAATATGCCAGGCACTGTGCTAAGTGGTAGGGATACAAATAAAGGCAAAAGACAGTCCCTGACCTCAAAGAACTTACACTCTAATAGCATAGTGTACTAGGGTACATTATAGGTGCTTAATAAATACTTATTAAATGATCAGTTTATTGATTGATTGAGATAGATCTGTCATCTCATTGGAGGAAAGTCACCCTTCACCATTGCAGATTGCTACTAATCTATGTTTTCTCCAGCTGTGGGATTCTCGTCCAAGACCTTCCATAACACCTTCATGGAGAAAAACAACAAAAACTCTTATTTATATACTGCTTTAAGGTTTACAAAATGCTTTCCTCACAGCAACCCTTTGAGACAGCCATTGCAAGAAAAAACTGACCTTCTTTTCTAGTCAGTTATGCTTCTGAAAACCAACTCCCTCTTTTTATTAAACAACTGTTAAAAAAAATCAGTAAGGGTTTTAAACAGAGATAGAAAGTAGTTTAACAGCATAGTTGGAAGACAGATGTTTATCCATTTGGCTGGCATTGATACCTGAGAAATGTTCAGTCACCCAAATTCGTTCATCACTCTTATTTACTGATTCTTTCATCCAAGTTCCAAATGTATCCTTAACTTTTATCACCTGGGTGGGACTTCCAATAGATGCAATGATGCATTCTGCCAAAAAAGCAAAAGGGAGTATTACTATCATCTATGACCTTGAGGCATCATCTTTCTGAATTTCAGAACAGGGAACACAGAATCTGTTACCAGATTTCGGAGAATGGTGTTCACTGGCTTTCTCATCTGGTTTTCCTGCCAGTGTGTCATCATTTGGTACTGCACATGCATCACCTAAAGAGTTTAAAAAAATACAGCTAATGTAGTAGGTTCCCATTTTAATATAGTATTTGGGGAATCAGACTAGCACCTCCCTTTAGTACATTGAGCCTTTGGGGGAATGGAGCTATTAGACTGTGTTATAGGGGCAAGATTTGATTGGTGGGATATAAATCTGGGTTATGAGCCAATGAGATTCAGTTCCCAGGGAGAAGCTCCAGATTGCAATCAGAAGACCTAGGGTTCTGAACCTAGCTCTGCTGCTCACTCCCACTGGGACTTTGGAGAAATCATGTCACTTCTCTGGGTTTTGGTTTCCTCATCTGTGAAAGGACTGGGACTTTGGAGAAATCATGTCACTTCTCTGGGTTTTGGTTTCCTCATCTGTAAAAGGACTGGGACTTTGGAGAAATCATGTCACTTCTCTGGGTTTTGGTTTCCTCATCTGTAAAAGGAGGAGGTTAGGTTAGATGGCATCTTTTGAATTCTAAAATCCTACAATACTAAGTTTTATTGGAGCAGGAGCTATCCTGTTTTTAGCTAAACAAGGGAAAAGGTCTTGGTCTCTAATCATAAAACGATGTCACTTCCTTCATGAAGCCTTCTCTTTAGCTTCCTCCTTACAACCAAGGGAATGTAATCTTTCCTTCAATTCAATTTATATACTTACTGACCTCACTCCTAAAATTTCCCATAGCGCTCTTTCTCCTACTTCTCTCACTCTTCCTACTATCATAGCTATGGTCTTGTCCTTCTTTCCCTTCCCATCAGATTGTAGAGTTCTTGAAGGCAAAGCTTGAGTTACATTTGTTTTTCTATCCCCAGCACTTAGCAGGCATGCCTCATCCACAGTAGTTGTTTCATAAATTATTGCTGAATGGAATGAGGGTGTTGTTCTTCTGAACCACAGATCAGTTAGGCTTGCCCAGCATCCTGACAACTGGGGCCATCCAATGAGCCAGTCAGGCTTCTATCATCTGTCACTGCTTGGTGTGTTACTGGGGAAGCTGGGTATGACCCTGATGGCCAAGATTTAAAATAGAGAAAGAGAGAGAGAGACAGAAACAGCTAGAAAGAGACAGAGAAAATAGTAGGTAGGTAGATGATAATGATGATGAGGTTGAGGTTGATGAGAGACAGAGAGAGAAAGAGGGAGAAACAGAGCCAGAGCCAGAGCCAGAGAAAGAGCCAGAGTCAGAGAGAGACAGAGTGAGAGAGGGAGAGAGGGAGAGAGACAGACAGCTAGCCAGTCTGCCTTTGGAGTGGAATAAAATGAGGTCCTAATGCTTTTTAGGATCTATGCTACATAAAATGGATAAACCCAACCTTGAAACTGGAGCTTCCTCCTCCCCCCATTTTCCCCCTTCCCCTCCCTGTCCCCAGTTTCTAGGTCTTATGCTACAAAGACAAGTTCTCAGAGAAAGAGATGAATTAGTTTAAACTAATGCTTCCAATATTTTCATGATGTTTCCCTATTGTAGGTTCTGTTTTCCCCATCAAATGTTCATTTGGAATGACCCAGGCAGGGGAGGACAAGGGAGTAAGTTAGACCCATATGCAATGATCTTCATGGTGCATAAAATCCTCTGTTTAGTATTTAAAGCTCTTCATAGCCTGGCCCCTTCCTTCCTTTTCAATTTCTTAATTTTTACTTGCTTCCATATACCCTGTGATCTAGGTATACTGGCCTTTTTCAGGCATCCCAGAGAATTTTCAATACACACATGCCTTGGCCTTCTTGCTGTACTTCACACATGAGATACCTCTTACCCCTTGCCTTCATACTGTGCCCCATGCCTGGACTGCATAGGATGTCACTCTCCTGCTCAAACACCTTGAGCGGCTTCCTATCATCCCTAGCCTTCAATGTAAACTCCTGTCATTTAACCTACTACACACTACCTTTCCAACTTTATTTCACATTACTCCCCTTCACACACTCTACATTAAAGCACTTTTCTCCTTATTGTCTGCATAACTCACCAATGCCAGAAAACATGATGAAAAGTGAGTGAGAGTCATTAGAAGGCTTAATGAAGTTCTCTTGGTTCTGAGTCATGGTGGAAAGAAGGGTGCTGTCCTCCCAAATAATCATGCCTCTGACTATCCACTAGGTGATGACTGGATAGGTCTGGGACATAGATGCGATGTGGAGCAGATGAGGAGCCAACTGACTGAGGGACCAGTATACTGGAGAATCCCACCCAAAGGAAGTGGTCTCAGTCTCCAGGCTTCATTAGTTAATACTTCTGTCCACTGTGGAATACTTTCCATTATTTTGAGAAGTGCCATATCAAAACCACTGAAACTAAGAAGGCAAAATAATGTAGTGGAAAGAGAGCTCTGACCCTTGAGTCAGAGCACCAGGTTCAAGTCTCTGCTCTGTTACTTACTACCTGTGTAATTCCAGGCATGTGACTTAACCTTTCTGAGTCTCAATTTCCTCATTTGTAAAGTGAGAGGTTTGGACTTAATGATCTCTAAGCTTCCTTTTACCAATAAGAATTATGAGTCTAAGATATTACGGTAATTCATATCAAAGTAAGTCATTTTCTTGTCCATAAGAAGTGGGGGTTGGACTAAATGATATTCAAATTCCCTTCCAGGGACAAAATTCTTTGTGAAGTACTTCTCTCCTTGAAGACAGCTCTCTGGAGGTTCTGTTGTGACTACCCTGTGGGTTATCGTGCTCTGATCAGCCTTCATCTGGAGCCTTCTTCACTACCACTGGGGCTACTCTCAGTAGCTTTGACCTTAGCCTTGGGCATAAGGCAAGGGAGTATATTAGATCCTGATAATCTTTTTCTGTTACATTGAAGAATCTGTAACCATTGCCATTCCAATCTCTAGTCTCAAGTTGGAGGGAATAGTAATGGGAGGGGGGAAAGAGAGAGAGACAGAAAGGGAGAGAGAGGCAGAAAGACAGACAGACCAAAAGACAGACAGAAAGAGGGAGGGAAGGAGAGGGCAAGAAGGAGAGACACAGACATACACAGAGACAGGCAGAAAGAGGGAGGGAGGGAAGGAGAGAGAGGGAGGGAAGGAAAGAGTGATAAGGAG
>NW_020946548.1:0-12036 GCF_900497805.2 Vombatus ursinus | reverse complement strand
CTAGTTGCTATACCTACTTTCCTCCACATCATTCTCTCTTCTTTTCTCGAGTTCAGCACCTGGCTCACGTCTTCTTCCCCACCTCCAAACTCTTACTCTCATATTAGGGAATTTCAGGATACATACTGATGTGAACACACTGGTGTCTCAGTTTATCTCCTTTCCCAAATTCCATGATCTGTACTTCTTACTTTACCTCAATGGTCATTGCACAAGCTATTGGACAAGCTATTGTCTGATACATTCCGCCCTTTCATAGTCAACTTTCTAGAAAAAAAGTCCTTTACATTCTGCCTCTACGTCTTTATTTCCCATTCTTTTCTCAGTCTCTTGCAATCTGGGTTTCATCCCCACTGCTTGACTGAAACTGATCTCTCCAAGATCACCACCAATCTAACTGCTAAATCCAGTCCTCATCCTTCTTGACTTCTTTGCATCATTTGACCATGTTGACCATGCCTTCCTCCTAGGAACTAGTGATTTCTTGGGTGTTGACGATGCTACTTTTCTGGTGCTCCTCCCACCTGTCTGACCACCCCTTGGTGTCTTTCGCTGGGTCATCACTGACATCCTCCTCCCTGTGCACAAGGCTATATTCTAGGACCACTTCTTTGCATACTCTCTTGATAATCTCATCAACTCCCATGGGTTTAAGTATCATCCCAAAGGAGATGACTCCCAAAGCTATATATTCAGCCTTCATTTTTCTCCCGAGCTCCAGTCCTACATCACCAACAGCCTACTGGACATCTCCACCTGGAGGCTCCACATGCTCCTCAAACTCCACATGTCCATAACAGAACTTATTATCTTTTCACCTAAACCCAGCCCTCTTCCTAACATTCCCATATCTGTTAAGGCACCCTTTCAGCCACCTGGATTTACCACATTGGATCATCTTTAACTCTTCACTCTCAAGTCTTATGGATTCTACCTCCAACACATCTATTAAAACCATCCTTTTCTCTCCATTCACAGGGCCACCATCTGACTTCAGGTCTTCATCACCTCTCACCTGCACCATTGCAAAAACCTCTTAGTTGGTTTCTTTGCGTCAAGACTCTCTTTTCCAATATATCCTTCACATAGCTATCAAAGGATGAACAACAACAAATTGATATTCCTAAAAACACAGGTGTTACCATGTTATTCCACTGATCAAGCAGTTTTTTGGTATGCCTTTTCCCCCAATTTTATTGATTGTTTTGTTTTTACATTATAAACATTTACAGATTATGCTCACTTCATGAGAGGTCACTTGAAACAAAGTAAATCACTTAGGTAAAATTAATAATATAGTGACCTCATCTGAAAGTTCATGCAACATTCCATATCTATAGCAACAACTCCATCCCCTGCCCCCATCCCTAACTCTCTTAATCAAGCAGTTTTAATTGTCTCTATAATAATTTACTGAATGACAATCTGGCATTTAAATACAATATGGCTCCAAACTATCTTTCCACATTGATTCCACATTACTTTCCCTCGGTTACTCTTTAAGCCGTAGTGATTGAGTGAACATCAGGTCAAGGGAAGAGACCAATCTTAAGACAGAGATTGTGGTGTCTGTACCTTTTGATTTCAAATGGCATCAAGGGGTGTTAGGAATTCAACAAAAACACAATTGAGGAGTTGTTTCTTCCCAATACCAGGAAAAGTTTCTTCTCTCAGAGACTAGTGACCTTCTAATTTCTCATAGCAATTGTTGCTCTCCTTTTTGGATACTCAATGCAGGGATATCAGCCTTCTAAGCAGCCATTAAAAGCAGTTGTGCCAAAGCACCCACTGGGAATATGGCACCTTCAAAGCACTGTTAACGCTCATGAGCACAGAGCATGTTAGTGGAAGGAGCCCAAGATTGGGACTTAGACTTCAATCCTGGTCCTGTCTCTATCCTCAGTCATCATGTGACCACAGGTAAGTCACTGAGAGGCAATGTGGTAGATCAGGGATATGCTGGTAAATGTTTAACAACCGACCCCCCCAACCATGTACCCATGACCCACTTTTAAATTTAATCTGCATCATTAAATTTCCTTCATCTCTTTCTTAAGTCTGGACAATCAACAAAGCAATAAATCAAACCCTCAATGGCAGCAAAGTTATAACTGGCCCCTGCACCCTTGGGTATAAGGGGCTAGTATACTGGATGTGGAGTCAGGAAGATGTGGTTTCAAATACTACTTCTGACTCCTAGTATTTGTGTGACCCTGGGCAAGTCACTTAACCTTTATGGAACTCAGATTTTTTTTTAATCAATAAAATGGGGCTAATAATACTTGCAGTGCTTACCTCAGAGGTCAGAGGTAAGAATAAATGCAAGTCTCAAAGAGCTAGATGAGTGTCAGCCATTAGGATTCTGATTCACTTCTCTTGGGCACAATTTCCTTATTTTTAAAATGAGAGGAATAGGCTAGATCATGTAGTGGTCTGCTAACCCTTTGGAGCTTCTGGACAACATTCAAAGGGGCTGGTGATAATATTTCTTTAATGGTGCCTTAAGCAATAAAAAACCATAAAGAATATTATGAGTAGTGTGTTAAATTGTTGCTATTAAAAGGGGATCATGGAACAACAACAACAACAAAAAGTACTGGGAACCACTGGGCTAGGTCACCTGCCAGGACCCTGATAGCTCTCAGACGTCATCATTTGATGATGAAATTGCACTCACCTCACAATGATATTGGAGCCTCCTTTGTTATAGTAGAGGTAGTTGTTATAGACAGCATGCCCACAGCCGTGGTAAAGATACCTGAGATGGATGGGCCTATAACTGTTGTTCAGAAGGGAGACTTGGTCCTTAAATTCTTTCACAATGAAGCCTATGAAGAGAGAATGCACAGAAAAGGAGGTCAAGGTGTTTACTCACATTGCCTGCAATGACCATGTGAGCAGTTCAGTTGAAAGATTTAGATTAATAAGGAAGACCAGGGGGTGATAATAGCTAATATTTATATAGTGCTTTACTATATTCCAGGCACCATGCTAAGTGCTCTACAATTATATTCTCATTTCATCCTCACAACAAATCTGAGAGGCAGGTGTTATTATTAAGCCCATTTTATAGATGAAGAAATTGAGGCAAAGAAAGGTTAAGTGACTTGCCCAGATTCACTCAGGTAATAAGTGTCTGAGTTCACATTTGAACATTTGATCCTCTTCCAAGACCACCCAGTGGTCTCTCCTCTGTGTCACTTAGCAAACAGTGAAAACCATGGCATTTGTTTAGATGTAGAAAGCTTAAGTCAACTCCTCTGGCAGAGTCAGAGAGGTACGGCAGAAAGAGCCTGGGTTCAAATCTCAGCATTCTCATTTATTACCTCTATGACCTCTAAAACCACTAAGTATCTCAGTTTCATATTTCTGTTAAATGAGGGGATTGCACTGGGATCTCTAAACTCTTTCCAGCTCTAATTTGTGATCAAAGGATTTAAAATCTTCAATAGATTGACCAGTCAATGGCCTCTGAGGTCCTTTCTCACTCTGAAGTTGTGAGATTTGTTTTATTCTTTTAAAAAAATTAAATATTTTATTAAAAATTTAATATGAAACTTCAAACAACTAAACTTGCTTAGTAACTTTATATTATAAATTTCAGTTTATGAAAGATCATAAAAACTTTTTGGTCACTCTCTATAAGTTCCCATTAGCTAGCTAGCATTAGCTAGGGCTTTAAAGTTTTCAAAGGGCTTGATCTTTGATCCCATCAGGATTCTTTGTTCATGCACTCTTACTCATTTTTCTTCTTAAATGGTACAGTGGGGAGATGGTTCTCTTCACAGTCAGAAAATGTGAATTTGAGTCCCACCCTTGACACTTGCTGACTATGTAACCCTAGGTAAGTCACTTAGCTGCTCAGGCAATTCTCAGAGACTACAAATTGTAGAAGAATTATTGACCTCCACCGATAGTGGGAAATTTTTCTCACCAGAAATTCCCTGCACCAATGAAATCATATACCTCAATGACAACAACAGAGATGGTCACCCACCACATGCATTCTCTTCTTTTTTCATTTTGCATTTTTTCATAAAAGTCTTCTAGTTGGATTTATATTCCTCATTCTTGTTATTCTTAATAGCTTTATTGCATTCTATTACATTAAAGTGCCACAATTCATTTGACCACAAAAATCTTTAACAGGTAGCTCTTTTTCTGTTTTCTTTCAGGGTATATTCCCCATAATTCCATTGTTGGACAAAGAACATGATGATTTTAATAATTTTTACTGTGTCTTATCAGATTTCTTTCCAAAGTTATTGTACAAATTTACAATTCCACCAACAATGAATGAGTGTACCTATGACTTATTTTAAATCAGTCTATCAGGTAACTTTTTTTTAACCTATTAGCATTCTTGAAAGTTTACTTGATGTAATTGAGAAAAGAATATTATTACAAAAAAAACCAAAACAAAACAGAAAGTCTACTTGACTGACAAAAGGACCCTAGGCCTTCATATCTCATCTGATCCCACCTATTTATCCTCTTCCAAGGATCTTTCACCCCTTCCAATTTCTGCCAATGCAAAGACACTCAGAAACCCAAACCCTGCTTGGCTTTCTATATGGACCATATGGACATACACAGAAACTCAGCCAGGACCGTAAAATTTGATCAGCTCATTTTCCTGCAGGTCATCTTCATACTGAAGATGCAATGAGACTGGGAAGCACTGGTTCAAATCATTCAACCAATCAATCAAATTTTGCCAAACACCTCTTTTGTTCAGAGCACTGTGCTAGGCTAGGTACCGTACTATGTGGGAGACTAAGAAGTATCTGATGCATAGTCCCTAACCTCAAGGGGCTCACTATCTAACTGGGGAAAGACAGCAAATGCATGTTGAAAAGAAAACTAACAGTACAAGTGGGTGATAAGTGATAAAAGTGACGGGCTTGCTCTTGGTGGTGATGGGCTGGCTCAGAGGAAGACAATTGTGAATTGAAATGCTCAGGGGAAACTATGAATGACAGCAGATGTAAGCTCATCTTTGAAGTATAGATAGAAATGACATAGGGAGAAGAAGGGGGAAGGATTCTGGCTGGGTTAAAGAGGATGAGCAAAGTTGAGGAAACAGCACAGTTTTAGGTTTATTCAGGGAACAATGAATACAGGAGTCTGCCTGAAGTAGGGAGTACCTATAAAGAAGTCACAAATAGGGTTAGAAAGAAGATTTGAGGTCAGATTATGGAGGTCCCTGAAGCCAGGGTTAGGGAATTTTTACTTTACCCCTGGAACAAAGTTATTAAAAGTTTTGGGGCACCAAAGTTATATAATGAAGGAGCATTTTGAGAAGATTAATCTGGCAGCAGCCTGTGGTATGAACCGAAATAAGGAGAAACTAAAAATAGGAAGATCAGTTAGATAACTATTGCATGAGACATGGAGACATAGCATAGTGCCAAGGAAAGAACCCTGAGCTTGGAATCAAAGGACCTTAGTCTGAATCTTGGCTCTGCCACTTACAATCTGTGTGATGATAGACTAATCTCTTTACATCTTTGGGATCTTTGGGATTCAGCTCCTCATTTGTAAAATGAAGGGGTTGGTTGTACTGAAATCTCTTTAAGTTTTAAATCTATGGATCTCAACTGGGATGTTAACAGTAGAAATGAAAAGGAAGGGACACGTTAAAAAGACTTTACCAAGGAAGAACCAATAGGACTCTCATTCATTCATTCATTCATTCATTTATTCAACAATATTTTTGAGTTCTTACTTTGTGCCAGGTGGGTGTGTGTGGTAGAAAGAAGACTGAGATAAAGAAGACAAAGGCATACCCTTAGAGATTTAAAATTTACTTGGGGGAGATAAGACATAAATATATATGCTTGGTCTGATATTTAGATGGGTTTCTCTATCATCTCTACTCAGAAGGCTCATAAAACTACATAACTAGCCCTAGTCTCTCTTGTGCTATAGCCCAGCATCACCAGCTACTTACAGGACATTTCAAGCTAAATGTTCCAAAAGACATCTCCATCTCAGCATATCTAAAACAGAGTCTAATATCTGCCAAACTTCCTTAATTCTGGCTAGGGTACCACCATTCTTCCAATCCCCTAAACTCTTTGACTCCTCACATTTCTTCATTCCACATAACCAATTAATGAACAACCCTTGCTGTTTCTACCACTGCAGTGTCTTTGCATCTGACCCCTTTTATCCACTTACACAGTCACCATCTTAATCTAAGCCCTTATAACCTTTCACTTAAACTACTACAATGACTTCCTAATTGGTCTTCCTACCTCAAGTCTCTCCACACTCCAGCCCATCCTTCCCATAGCTCCCAAGGTTATTTTTCTTAAGCACAGATGTGACTTTGTTAGGTTCCTACTAATAAACTCCAAAGTGTCTGTATTGTCCCTAGGATAAAACATGGATTTCCACATTTTAAAGCCTTTCAGAACATGTCGCCAACATATCTTTCTAACCTCATTATACATTGCTCCTCTATGGTCCAGCCAAACTGATCTTCGCTCTGTTTCTCACACAGAACCCTCCAGCTCCCATCTCTATGTCTTTGCATTGGACATTTCCCATGCCTGGAATTCACTCCCTCTTCTCTTTGGCCCCAGAGCATCACTCCCTTCAAGACAAAACTCAGGTGCTACCTTCTATATAAAGCTTTTCCTGATCCCCCAATTCCTAATGCCTTCTTTCCCTAATTACTTTGTACCTATCTTATATTTATTTTATAATTATTCTCATATGCTTATATGCATACATGTAATGGTGGGATGACCAATAGAAGTCCAGTCTTTTAAGCTTGTGTAATCTGTTCTGCCTGGTATGAACCCATGTGGTTGCATGGAGTGCCTGCTTCCAGAAATTTATGACAGTGTGTGAAGGTGGGCTCTGCCCTCTATTTTAGAACATGTGTAGGTATTCTGTGACTTTCCTGTCTGTTTACTACATAGTAATAACAAACATTTTTAATTGGTTGTGGAGTCAGAACTGAATATTCACCCAAAAGGCACCAAAGAAGGAATTCTCTCTTTCCTGATGGCAATCAAGTGAAGAAATACTGTAAATTTCTAGGTGGAGAGAGAGGCCTAAGGCCATCATCTCTACATCTGGACTGCTACATGGTCCATGCATGCATAACTTTGCTGTTTCTTCTGTGAGGTAGCTGGTAGACCAGTGGATAGAGCACTGAATCTGGAGTCAGGAAGACCTGAGTTTAAATCTTGTCTCAGAAATTTACTAGCTGTGTGACCCTAGACAAGTCACTTAACCTCTGTTTATTTCAGTTTCCACAACTGTAAAATGGGGGTAATAATACTACCTACCTTGCAGGGCTGTTGTGAGGATAAAATGAGATAATATTTGTAAAAAGCACTTAGCACAGTCCTTGGAACATGGTAGATGTTATGTAAGTACTTATTCCCTTCTCTTTTTGTGTTGTATTTATTCTTTCCTGATCTTAGGTGTAGAACTATGAAAAACAAAATGATCTTCTGAACTTCCAATGCTGGAAGAACCAGCAGAGTTTGCCAACAAGCCCAACGAGGAGCGAGCCTTTGTGGGTGACCTACTTAACACAATCCAGTAGTAGATAAACCTGGGAGCCAAGATGCCATGTTCAACAAACAAGGGAGTCACTTATCTATTGTACCTGAAAATGAACTTGATGAAGGGAGGAATATTCTTAGCAGCTACTTTAAATTTGAGTCTACTCTCCCCAGAGATTGAGGAAGGAGAAGGGACAGTGCACTCCTGGTTTGGGAGGATGTGTTTATACTTTTTATATCTTCCCCGTAAAAACACTTCTGTAAATGTTACTTGATATTATTTGGCTATCAGTAATATCAAGGAGATGGGTAACAGGTTAAATGATATTGGAGTGCTAATTACTGGCATTGATACTGGGGGAAATATGCCAGAAGAGAACTTGAGCTGATAGCATTAGAAGAACCCTTCTGCCTCTCCGGTGTACCCCTAGAACCCTGATGAGGAGATGTAATCAGTCTTGTTCTGAGGACCTGGCCTGCTAGTACACATGAGGGTTGGGAGAGTAAATCCAGAGTCTAACTCCATACATATTAACTGCCTCAATAGAAAGTAGCTCCTTGAAGGCAAGGATTGTTTCTTAATTTTTATCCCTAGTGGATAGCATAAGCAATCAATCAATCAATAAACTTACAATATGCCAGGCACTGTGCTAAGTGGTAGGGATACAAATAAAGGCAAAAGACAGTCCCTGACCTCAAAGAACTTACACTCTAATAGCATAGTGTACTAGGGTACATTATAGGTGCTTAATAAATACTTATTAAATGATCAGTTTATTGATTGATTGAGATAGATCTGTCATCTCATTGGAGGAAAGTCACCCTTCACCATTGCAGATTGCTACTAATCTATGTTTTCTCCAGCTGTGGGATTCTCGTCCAAGACCTTCCATAACACCTTCATGGAGAAAAACAACAAAAACTCTTATTTATATACTGCTTTAAGGTTTACAAAATGCTTTCCTCACAGCAACCCTTTGAGACAGCCATTGCAAGAAAAAACTGACCTTCTTTTCTAGTCAGTTATGCTTCTGAAAACCAACTCCCTCTTTTTATTAAACAACTGTTAAAAAAAATCAGTAAGGGTTTTAAACAGAGATAGAAAGTAGTTTAACAGCATAGTTGGAAGACAGATGTTTATCCATTTGGCTGGCATTGATACCTGAGAAATGTTCAGTCACCCAAATTCGTTCATCACTCTTATTTACTGATTCTTTCATCCAAGTTCCAAATGTATCCTTAACTTTTATCACCTGGGTGGGACTTCCAATAGATGCAATGATGCATTCTGCCAAAAAAGCAAAAGGGAGTATTACTATCATCTATGACCTTGAGGCATCATCTTTCTGAATTTCAGAACAGGGAACACAGAATCTGTTACCAGATTTCGGAGAATGGTGTTCACTGGCTTTCTCATCTGGTTTTCCTGCCAGTGTGTCATCATTTGGTACTGCACATGCATCACCTAAAGAGTTTAAAAAAATACAGCTAATGTAGTAGGTTCCCATTTTAATATAGTATTTGGGGAATCAGACTAGCACCTCCCTTTAGTACATTGAGCCTTTGGGGGAATGGAGCTATTAGACTGTGTTATAGGGGCAAGATTTGATTGGTGGGATATAAATCTGGGTTATGAGCCAATGAGATTCAGTTCCCAGGGAGAAGCTCCAGATTGCAATCAGAAGACCTAGGGTTCTGAACCTAGCTCTGCTGCTCACTCCCACTGGGACTTTGGAGAAATCATGTCACTTCTCTGGGTTTTGGTTTCCTCATCTGTGAAAGGACTGGGACTTTGGAGAAATCATGTCACTTCTCTGGGTTTTGGTTTCCTCATCTGTAAAAGGACTGGGACTTTGGAGAAATCATGTCACTTCTCTGGGTTTTGGTTTCCTCATCTGTAAAAGGAGGAGGTTAGGTTAGATGGCATCTTTTGAATTCTAAAATCCTACAATACTAAGTTTTATTGGAGCAGGAGCTATCCTGTTTTTAGCTAAACAAGGGAAAAGGTCTTGGTCTCTAATCATAAAACGATGTCACTTCCTTCATGAAGCCTTCTCTTTAGCTTCCTCCTTACAACCAAGGGAATGTAATCTTTCCTTCAATTCAATTTATATACTTACTGACCTCACTCCTAAAATTTCCCATAGCGCTCTTTCTCCTACTTCTCTCACTCTTCCTACTATCATAGCTATGGTCTTGTCCTTCTTTCCCTTCCCATCAGATTGTAGAGTTCTTGAAGGCAAAGCTTGAGTTACATTTGTTTTTCTATCCCCAGCACTTAGCAGGCATGCCTCATCCACAGTAGTTGTTTCATAAATTATTGCTGAATGGAATGAGGGTGTTGTTCTTCTGAACCACAGATCAGTTAGGCTTGCCCAGCATCCTGACAACTGGGGCCATCCAATGAGCCAGTCAGGCTTCTATCATCTGTCACTGCTTGGTGTGTTACTGGGGAAGCTGGGTATGACCCTGATGGCCAAGATTTAAAATAGAGAAAGAGAGAGAGAGACAGAAACAGCTAGAAAGAGACAGAGAAAATAGTAGGTAGGTAGATGATAATGATGATGAGGTTGAGGTTGATGAGAGACAGAGAGAGAAAGAGGGAGAAACAGAGCCAGAGCCAGAGCCAGAGAAAGAGCCAGAGTCAGAGAGAGACAGAGTGAGAGAGGGAGAGAGGGAGAGAGACAGACAGCTAGCCAGTCTGCCTTTGGAGTGGAATAAAATGAGGTCCTAATGCTTTTTAGGATCTATGCTACATAAAATGGATAAACCCAACCTTGAAACTGGAGCTTCCTCCTCCCCCCATTTTCCCCCTTCCCCTCCCTGTCCCCAGTTTCTAGGTCTTATGCTACAAAGACAAGTTCTCAGAGAAAGAGATGAATTAGTTTAAACTAATGCTTCCAATATTTTCATGATGTTTCCCTATTGTAGGTTCTGTTTTCCCCATCAAATGTTCATTTGGAATGACCCAGGCAGGGGAGGACAAGGGAGTAAGTTAGACCCATATGCAATGATCTTCATGGTGCATAAAATCCTCTGTTTAGTATTTAAAGCTCTTCATAGCCTGGCCCCTTCCTTCCTTTTCAATTTCTTAATTTTTACTTGCTTCCATATACCCTGTGATCTAGGTATACTGGCCTTTTTCAGGCATCCCAGAGAATTTTCAATACACACATGCCTTGGCCTTCTTGCTGTACTTCACACATGAGATACCTCTTACCCCTTGCCTTCATACTGTGCCCCATGCCTGGACTGCATAGGATGTCACTCTCCTGCTCAAACACCTTGAGCGGCTTCCTATCATCCCTAGCCTTCAATGTAAACTCCTGTCATTTAACCTACTACACACTACCTTTCCAACTTTATTTCACATTACTCCCCTTCACACACTCTACATTAAAGCACTTTTCTCCTTATTGTCTGCATAACTCACCAATGCCAGAAAACATGATGAAAAGTGAGTGAGAGTCATTAGAAGGCTTAATGAAGTTCTCTTGGTTCTGAGTCATGGTGGAAAGAAGGGTGCTGTCCTCCCAAATAATCATGCCTCTGACTATCCACTAGGTGATGACTGGATAGGTCTGGGACATAGATGCGATGTGGAGCAGATGAGGAGCCAACTGACTGAGGGACCAGTATACTGGAGAATCCCACCCAAAGGAAGTGGTCTCAGTCTCCAGGCTTCATTAGTTAATACTTCTGTCCACTGTGGAATACTTTCCATTATTTTGAGAAGTGCCATATCAAAACCACTGAAACTAAGAAGGCAAAATAATGTAGTGGAAAGAGAGCTCTGACCCTTGAGTCAGAGCACCAGGTTCAAGTCTCTGCTCTGTTACTTACTACCTGTGTAATTCCAGGCATGTGACTTAACCTTTCTGAGTCTCAATTTCCTCATTTGTAAAGTGAGAGGTTTGGACTTAATGATCTCTAAGCTTCCTTTTACCAATAAGAATTATGAGTCTAAGATATTACGGTAATTCATATCAAAGTAAGTCATTTTCTTGTCCATAAGAAGTGGGGGTTGGACTAAATGATATTCAAATTCCCTTCCAGGGACAAAATTCTTTGTGAAGTACTTCTCTCCTTGAAGACAGCTCTCTGGAGGTTCTGTTGTGACTACCCTGTGGGTTATCGTGCTCTGATCAGCCTTCATCTGGAGCCTTCTTCACTACCACTGGGGCTACTCTCAGTAGCTTTGACCTTAGCCTTGGGCATAAGGCAAGGGAGTATATTAGATCCTGATAATCTTTTTCTGTTACATTGAAGAATCTGTAACCATTGCCATTCCAATCTCTAGTCTCAAGTTGGAGGGAATAGTAATGGGAGGGGAGAAAGAGAGAGAGACAGAAAGGGAGAGAGAGGCAGAAAGACAGACAGACCAAAAGACAGACAGAAAGAGGGAGGGAAGGAGAGGGCAAGAAGGAGAGACACAGACATACACAGAGACAGGCAGAAAGAGGGAGGGAGGGAAGGAGAGAGAGGGAGGGAAGGAAAGAGTGATAAGGAG
>NW_020946547.1:0-3068 GCF_900497805.2 Vombatus ursinus | reverse complement strand
TACGAAGAGAAGTTGTGAAATCAACCCTTGGAAATTCCCACCCCCCCAGTAACCATTTGTCTTATATTGAACCATAGGCAAACTCAAGGTCCCCTTCCAGGCCAGTAATCTTCTACGTCCAAAGATCTGAGATTTCATCAGCGTGGACATTTCCTTCAACTAAACAACTCCAAACTACAGAAAAACAATGAGTATTCCAAGCATGTGCAGTGCTATTCCACTGTCTGAAACAAAATTATTATAAATGTACTACATTTGAAACTATTGTACTCCCAAAAGGAAATTTTATCTGCCCTGATTATGTTCTAAATGGCTAAATCAAATATTTCCATTTTGAAAAAAGTTTTTATATTTAGAAAAATTGTGACTTCAAAATACCACAAATTAAAATACAGTATTTTTATTTTTCTCACCTAAAAAACGAGCAACCCAGAATTAAGATATACATAAGCTTCCCAAATTTACCCCTAATAAAACTTTTGAATATTTATACAATTTCTACAGAAACATACAGTGTATCAAAATCTGCATAAATCAAATTTATAAAATGTGTAGAAATGCATAGTGATATTATCAACTTACAAAGCAAGGATATGGGAATTATTTCCAAAGCAGCCTAAAGTAGAAAAGTTATTACTGCAACAGTTTCTGATGGTTTTGTTTTGTAAAGTTTGCAGTTGCAGGATATAGAATCATATTCACAAAGTGTCAGCTTCTAATGAACTGAACAAAATACCCATTTAGAATACATTTGCACAGTCTGTGCCACCTTTCTTATGTCTATGCATAGTTAGCACAATTATAATCTACTTAACATGGAAAATGGAGTCATTTTTCATATAACAAGCAATGAAATTACCCACATTCCTCAGTTTATTCCAGCAAGCTTCCCTTAGATTGAGTTTAGAATTTATATAAAATACCCTTAAAAGGAATGAAAGTTGAAATGCTTCAAGATTCCCAATCAGTAGCAAAATACAATGACAAAATACGGCTTTATAAATAAGTATACCGTTTGGGATGTTTAACATTAGTTGATCTTCAAAAATTAGGCGATAATCTCAAAATTAGCTAATTGTAAAAATCAACATGTAAATAATGTTCTTAAAGCTCTGAAGATTGTTTCCTTTGTCAAAGTGGATTCTAAAGCCCTTTCACTAAGTATTAGCACGCTCAGAGTGGAAGTCCAATTTGCCTTTTACTATGAATCTTATTTGTTCTTTGTACTTTTGGATAATGGAGTTTTTAGAAACAAAAATCAGATCAATTTTAGTATTAGGTTCTCTCAATATTAGGGGGTGAGGGGAATGAAGCATAAGGAAGGAATGAACAAAAACATCTAAAATAAAAGTACCCTTTATTGTTATGGGAAAAATAATTAGCAAAGACAATGAGCCTAAAGAAGTTTAGAATTTGAAAAAATACTAATAAAAGAAACCTAACGCCCAAGTATAGTATAATGTTTGCTGAACTTGTTTTAACGTGGCTTATATTTTTAATATCATCGTGAACATTTCTTTATACTAAAGAAAAGTTCAGTTTATTCCAGTGAATTTCATCTAGAACAAAGGTGTAAATAAAGAGTTAGATCATTCTTGGCTTCATAAGTTGTATAGTTTTTAGTTTATGATATATAGCAATTATGTAAGGCTTGATCTAACAAGTACTTGGAAATTTCTAGCTGTAATTCTGAAGGAGCTCTTGAAAAATTTAACTTCATATTTTTTTGGGGAGGAAAATTCAAATCTGAGAAATGTTTACAGTTTTTTAAACATACCTGGAACTCCAGGCATACCAAACCCCAAATGTCATTCAAGAAACATTTTTCATTTTATAACCTTTGCTTTTTTTTTTTAATTTTAGGGCCTGGTGGTGACACACAGGTTCTAGCAATGCCAGCAGATAAGAGATTTAACGCCACAATATCTTGACACACCACAAAGTACCCTTGGGGTGGTCTGTGCCTTCCATTAACATAAGCTATTTAACATTCAAAAGTTGGTTGCAAATGGTAGCACATAAGTTTCTGGGTGGGAAAAGTTATCCTTAAATAGTTGACAATTCCAACATAACCATACTATAAATTTCTTCAGATGCTCTTGAAAAATATACTGAGAAATGAAAGAGGCACTAAATGTGTTGAAATTCACCTTTCAGAAAAGCAGCATGATTGTGGAGGAAGGCCACCCTGGCTAATAACCTGTGGCAGTGCTTGAAAAAGATGTAAAATTAAATAAAGATACAACAGGTTGATAATCACCAAGTGATATATTAAAGTCTGGTTACTCCAACCCTTTTTCAAGTGTGTGTTTAAAAACAACAACAACAACGACAACAACAACAAAAAAAACTGCCTTCAGACCCCTGAGTGTAATCCCAAAGAAGGTAACAAACAATGCCTCCAGCTCTGTTCCTATTCCGCAGAGTTGAGAGGTGCACAAAATTACCAACATCATCTTAAAACAAACAAACACAAAGATGTAAACATCTACAAAGTTTTAAGGTAAAAGCAGTTTTGTAAACAGTAACTGCAGATGATAATGCTATCATACTATCACAGTTCGTCTATGTCCTTCAAACATCAGGAGGTTCCAGGTTTGGAGCTGCAGCAGGTTTCAGGCTATTTTCAGTCCTGTACAAATTAACGTGTCAGTAGGGAGGTCATCAGTTTGTTTTACTCTGTTCTAAACATTAAGGATGTTGTTCATTTCCCATTTTTGCGTGGATTTATTGGAGTCACACTCAGAGAGAAACACTTGATGTAGAACTGGTGAGCGATCTAAGCACTTTCCTGAAGGAATGTGGATAAATCTGTGTAGATTCTAGGGGAAAAAAAGAAGCAATAAATAAATTTACATTTAGATTTTTTTGCAAGTCAACAAACTTTGTTAATGGCCAGGTGTGGTGGCACAGTGTTGAAATCCTTGCTATCAAACAGGCTCTGTGTGTGTGTGTGTGTGTGTGTGTGTGTAGATTCTAGGTCTTTCCTAGTCCCTCCAGCTATTAATGCCTTGCTGTTTAAGATTACCTTCCCTCTATACTATGTATGCATATATGTACATGTATAA
>NW_020946546.1:0-25142 GCF_900497805.2 Vombatus ursinus | reverse complement strand
CTAGACATAAAAGGATATAATTCACAAAGTTGTGATGTGTGTGTGTGTGAGTGTGTGAGTGTGTGTGTGTGTGTGTGAGCGCGCGCGTAGGTGATGAACACATTTAAGGGATTAGATCTGGTAGACAGAGTGCCTGAAGAACAATGGATAGAAGTTTGCAATATTGTACAGGAGGCAGCAACAAAAAACATTCCAAAGGGAAAAGAAAAGCAGGAAAGTAAAATGACTATCTGATGAGGCTTTAAAGTAACTGAGGAAAGAAGGAAATCAAAAGGGAAAGGAGAAAGGGAAAGACACACAACTGAATGTAGAATTCCAGAGAATAGCAAAGACAGATAAGGTTTTCTTAAATGAGCAATGCAAAAAACCAGAAGAAAATAACAGAATGGCAAAGACAAGAGATCTCTTTATGAAAATTAGAGATATCAAGCGAACATATCATGTAAAAATGGGCATGATAAAAGACAAAATATGAGGGGCGAAGCCAAGATGGTGGAGTAAAAGCAGTGACTAGCTTGAGCTCTCCCCCAAACCCCTCCAAATATCTGTACAAAATGACTCTAAATAAATTCGAGAGCAGGAGAACCCACAAAAAGACAGACTGAAACAAATTTCCAGCCCAAGACAACCTGGAAGGTTGACAAGAAAGGTCTGTTGCGTTGGGCTGAGAGAGAAGCGTAGTTCAGTGTGGACCATGCCAACCAAGAAGGGAGCAGGTCTCAGGGGACTGAATCAAGGGGAGCTGCGGTGGTTTCCAGACTTCTCAACCCACAAACACCAAAGATAACTCAGAAGGTCAGTGAGAAAGGTCTGCAGAACCTGGGTAGAGGAACGGTCCAACACTGGCCTTAGTGCAGCCCCGGGGTGGCAGTCACATTGGTAGCAGATGCTTCTGGAGTTCTTGGTCCACAGACAGTGGGGGGATCAAGTAGGTGATCAGAGGAGGATTGCAGGGATCTCTTTGCTGGCACTGAGGTAGGATTCTCTTGTTTTGCCTGTGCCTGGATCTGGGTCACAGTCCTGGGAGGCGGTTGTGGGGCAAGGAGGAGAGCTGGTGTGTCAAAACTTGTGGCAGCAGTAGAGAGGGAATCCTCCTCACAGTTCCAAGGCAGAAAAGAGTGCTTGTGGTCACTCAAAGACCAGAGCACAGGCCAGATGAGGAATAAACACCTCTCCTTTGATCATACCACCTTGGAGGAGCTGAAAACTTACAGGTCCCTAGAAGTACCTCTAAAACCCCTGAAGCTTGGGACAGTACACCCTCCACACTGGAAGCAGACCTTAACAAAGAGTTTAAAAGTCAAGTAATTGGCTGAGAACATGAACAAACAGTGTAAAAAAAACTCAGACTATAGAATCTTCCTTTGGTGACAAGGAAGATCAAAACATACAACTAGAAGAAGACAACAAAGTTAAAGCTCCTACATCCAAAGCCTCCAAGAAAAATATGAATCAGTCCCAGGCCTTGAAGAGCTCAGATGGGATTTTGAGAAGCAAATAAGAGAAGTAGAGGAAAAATTGGGAAGAGAAATGAGAGAAATGCAAGAAAATCATGAAAAACATGAAAAACACGTCAACAGCTTGCTAAAGGAGATCCAAAAAAATACTGAAGAAAATAACACCTTAAAAAATAGATTAATCCAAATGGCAAAAGAGGTCCAAAAAACCAATGAGAAGAATTCCTTAAAAAGTAGAATTGACCAAATGGAAAATGAAGTTCAAAAGCTCACTGAAGAAAATAATTCCTTAAAAATTAGAATGGAGCAAATGGAAGCTAATGACTCTTTGAGAAATCAAGAAATTATAAAACAAAACCAAAAGAATGAAAAAATAGAAGACAATGTGAAATATCTCACTGGAAAAACAACTGACCTGGAAAATAGGTTCAGGAGTGGTAATTTAAAAATTATTGGACCATCTGAAAACCATGACCGAAAAAAAAAAAAAAGCCTAGACATCATCTTTCAAGAAAATTATCAAGGAAAACTGTCCTCATATTTTAGAACCAGAGGGCAAAATAGAAATTGAAAGAATCCACTGATCACCGCCTCAAAGAGATACCCAAAAGAAAACTCTTAGGAATATTGTAGCCAAATTCCAGAGTTCCCAGGTCAAGGAGAAAATATTGCAAGCAATCAGAAAGAAATAATTCAAGTATTGTGGAAACACAATCAGGATAACACAAAATTTATCAGCTTCTACATTAAGGGATCAAAGGGCTCGTCATACGATATTCTGGAGGTCAAAGGAGCTAGGATTAAAACTAAGAAATCACCTACCCAGCAAAACTGAGTATAATCTTTTGGGGGGAGAAACGGATATTCAATGAAACAGAGGACTTTCAAGCATTCTTGATGAAAAGATCAGAGCTGAATAGAAAATTTGACTTTTAAATATAAGACTGAAGAGAAGCATGAGAAGGTAAACCAGAAAGAGAAATCATAAGGGACTTATCAAAGTTGAACTGTTTACATTCCTGCATGGAAAGATGATATTTGTAACTCATTAGACTTTTCTCAGTATTAGGGTAGTTGGAGGGAATATATGTATATGTGTGTATGTATATATATAAATATAAAATTAGATAAATGTATTCTATATATTATATATATAAAATGCCATAAATAAATAAACAAAATAAATGTACAGAAGAAAAAAAGACAAAAAAATGGTAGGGACTTAAGAGAAGTAGAAGAGATTAAGAAGAGGTGGCAAGAATATATAGAAGAACTATATAAGAAAGATCTTAACATCATCAATAACCATGGTGTGGTAACTGATTCAGAGCCAAACATCCTAGAGAATCCTAGAGAGAGTCAGGTGGGCTTTAGGAAGCACTGCTAAGGACAAGGCTAATGGAGGTGATGGAATTCCAGGTGAGCTATTTAAAAACCTAAAAGATGAGGCTATTAAAGTCCTACACTCAATATAAAAACAGCAAATTTGGAAAACAAAACAGTGGCCACTGAATTGGAAAAGATTAATTTATGTCCCAATCTTAAAGAAGGGCAATGCCAAGGAATGTTCAAATTACTGAATAACTGTGCTCATTTCACATGCCAGCAAGGTTATGCTTAAGATTCTGCAAGCTAGGGTTCAGCAATATGTGAACTGAGAATTACCCAAAAAGTGGACTGGTCAAAGAGGCAGAGGAAATAGAGATCACATTGCTAACCTTTGCTGGATTATGGAGAAAGCAAGGCAGTTCTAGAAAAAAAAAATCTATTTCTGCTTCATTGACTATACTAAAGCCTTTGTGTGGATCATAACAAATTGGGGCAAATCTTCAAAGAAATGGGAGTACCAGATCACCTTACTTGCCTCCTGAGGAACTTGTATCTGCACCAAGAAGAACAATTAGACATAGAACAACTGATTGGTTTAAGATTGGGAAAGGAATACAAGAAGGCTACTATACATTGTCACCTTATTTACTTATATGCAGAGTACATTATGTGAAAGCCAGAATTAAGGAGAAATATCGACAATCTCAGATATGCAGATGATACCACTCTGATGGCAGAAAGTAAAGAGGAATTAAGAAGCCTTTCGATGAGGCAAATGTAAAAGCTCGTTTGAAGCTTAACATAAAAAACCCAAGTTCTTAGCACTGGTCCCATCACTTCCTGGCAAAGAAAGGGAGAAGAAATGGAAGCACTGTCAGATTTTATATTCCTGGGCTCATAGATCATGGCAGACAGTGGCTGCAGTTATTAAATTAAAAGATGCTGCTCCATGGAAGGAAAGCTATGGCAAATCCAGACAGCATACTAAAAAGCAGAGGTATCACCTTGCCAACAAAGGTCCATATAGTCAAAGCTATGGTTTTTCCATTAGCATTGTATGGAAATGCTGGATGCTGCAGAATCGATACTTTTGAATTGTGGTGCTAGAGAAGACTTTTAGGAGTCCCTTGGACAGCAAGGAGATCAAATCAGTTGATACTTAAATTAATTCAGGTTATTACACTGGAAGGTCAAATACTTAGATACTCTGGCCAAATAATGAGAAGATGGATTTTATTGGAAAGGAACCTGATGTTGGGAAAGATTGAAGGCAAAAGGAAAAGGGGTAGCAGAGGATAAGATGGACACATAGTGTCATGGAAGCATCAAACATGAACTTGGACAGACTTTGAGAGATAATAGAGGATAGAAACCTGATGTACTATGGTTCATGGGGTCATGAAGAGTCAGACACGACCAAATGAACAATAAATGATAACATTAATTCTAATACTTTCCGTTCTTTTTTGTTAAATGTCCACCCAGATATTCAAAAAGGGTTTTTAAAGAAACACTTTAAAAATTCCCTTTTGTCCATCTCTGAATGTTTGCTTGTACAGTTTTCAATCTATTTCTGTCTAATGTGATGGATGGAGTTTAGCTATTTGGTTATTAGGCTTTTAAGGAGTGAGGGGAAAACACATTTACATACCTACATCGATTTCACGGGCTTTCTTTCTTTCCTTCTTTCTTTCTTACTGACTTACTGCCTTTACTGGCTCGCTTATATGTCTACCTTTTCTTGTTGTTATTCCACACTTTTCTCTGAAACAAAATTCTTCTTTATTTCATGTGTGTCCTGAGCTATCATTTTCATGTTTTGCCAAATATATCACAAATTGTCACAAAGTAGGGCAAATGTTTGTAGTTACCACTACCATGATAATGGTAATTTTTGAAAGACGTTAACTAAAACTTCCATGTTTAGGTCACATCAGTGAGGCTTTAAAGGGCAAACGAATGCTTGTACAGCAGATCTGACACTGAAACATCTAGTACATACCAGATGAATAAATGAAGCCTTAGCTTTTCTAGTTACTTGGAAGCTTTCCCATCTGGTTGCTCCACACAAACTGCTTTATATTAGCTATGTCTAGACTGTAAGAGTTATACACAAATATTCTACTGTGTTGGGCACGTGACGATTAGCCAAAGGACTTTCAATATTCAAAATCTAAAAAAGTAATAGCATCATCTGTAATAGAAACAACTGCCCAACAAAGAGTGGGATACCCAACCTTAACATAAGAAGCAACCAGTTGATTGCTTTTCATCTTTTGGAATAGGAAGATAACTAGGAAGCCAAAGGTAAAACAGTGCCAAATTCCTAACTTCTATCTCCACCTGCTGGAAGATAGGAAGCATAAGCCAAGTGAGTGTGTGTGTATATGTGCACGCAAGTGCTATTGTACAGAAAAAACACATTTTCTGATAATTACTACCCCATTCTTATTTCTAAAACCAAATTTATTTATCTATGTGACAAGAATGAATGTAAAAAAGAGTGCTGATATTCTAGTTACATGAAAAGTGATGCTAGAATTCTAATGGGAATGATGTTCTCAACAAATGGGACAGAATTATGTCAAGCAACTTATACAACTATACAATAGAGAGCCACCTAAAGTTTTGGGAAGCTTATGTAAATGGTTAATTAAAGGAAAATGGTGGCATGTTGTTAACTCACAGACGTGGGAATGGGGCTTGGGGGCTAGTTAAGTATAGATTAACCAAATATAACAAGATTTAAAAATAAATTCTGAAAAATGGTGATATTAAATATTTAAGGGAATGAAATAAGAAAAAGTTTTGTTTGCTTTCAGAAGATGAAATATGAAATACCTTGAAGTACTGCCATTCATTGTATTCATTTAGACTACAATGTGTAATCATGATTTTTGATCCATCAGGTCCCTTTGTCAAACATTGGTCATACTGCATGAGTTGATTTGCTTCATTGATTCTGAAAAGCTAATGGCAAACAAATGAAAATGAAACCTTCCCCAGTAATCCCCCTCCCCACACCCCGTTTTTTAATTGATACAAAGTCAATGACCTACAATTTCCTAAATTCAGGAATTTATGAGGACAGATCAGAAGTCACCTTTAACTCCTGAATTTAAGTGGTTTTGCCTTCAGTCACTTAGCTAACTAAATATCTGAGGTAGGATTTGAATTCAGATTTTCCTGTGCAGGATTTAGAAGAATGAGCCCTGGGGTTCAAATTCTACCTGTGATATTTAATATGTGACCTTGCGTAAGTCTTTCTTTATTTGTAAAATGAAGAGATCACATTAGTTGACCTCTAAGGTACAATCTAGTTCTAAATCTATGATCCCATCATGGTATAACTCTTAATAATAACAATGATATGTAGCGCTTTAAGGTTTGCAAAGTGAATTATGTATATTATCTCATTTTATTCACATAACATTATCTACTATGCTGTGCTACGACATAATTTTTTTAAATTACTAAAGGAATTAAGTTTTTCAGAGAAAAAAAAAATCCCTTTGCATTTCTATGCATGTCCCAGATCACAAGGTGCAAGCAGTCAGGGATTGTATACTTTTAAGCTCATTACTTTACTAGAAAGGCTGTGTGGTGTAATGGACACAGCACTAGCCAAGAAACCAGGAAGGCAAGTTTAATCCTGCATATTGGCTTCCCAATCTCTCGGTCCTCTAGTCTAGGCAACTCTCTAAGACTATACGTATAAATTGCAGAAAAGGTGCTGACTAATCTGGAAATTTCCTGTATCATCAAAATCATAGGTCTACTCTCTGTCCTTCATTAGCATTTAAAGTATTGAATTCTTCAGCCTTTGAAAATTAGAAAAAAATTACTAAAATTTATTTATTGTGTAAGAGTCTAAAGTTAGGGACAAGTTTATATGTTGAAATGAGAATATATTGAGAGAGGTCAGAGAATGAATAATTGGATTGCTTCTATGGAAATGGGTTTTGCAAGACTTCACATGTATAATTGATATCATATTGCTTGTCTTCTCAATGGGTCGGGACATTAGAGAGGGAGAGAATTTGCAAATAAAAATTTTTTAAAATAAATTCGAATTTAAAAAAAAAGTAATTGGGAAATATTTAATGAACTGAATAAAAATATAATTAAAAAAATGAACTGTTAGGGGGACAAGGTTACATACGACCTAAGCAGTGGAAATCTATAGTTATAGAACAGCACATTGTAATAAATGTCAAACTTTAGTCTCTGATATCTGATACTATTAGCAGCCTCCCCACCTAACAGTGTTTGGTCAACACATTTTCATAGCTAACTTTTTAGTTGCCAAAGAACTTCAGGATCAGTTATCTTAGTCTTTCTCAATCCAGGCTAGAACTAAAAAGTGATGTGAATTACCTGATTTCCTCCCATCCGATGACAAGGTCCCAGTTCCACAAAGCCACCATTTGCATGCCCCATGCTATCAATGCAATGTGCAGTTTCAACACCTCTGATCTGGAAATGAAAGATGCTATATTAGTATTTAATTATCTTTACTCTCATACCATGAGTTCAAAGCCTTTATGTTTAAACGCTACTGTTGTAAACTCAATTTACATACAGAGGATTGGAGACGCATACTCTAAGAAGGCAGTTCCTAAGGAAACAAAATGGCAGCTCTCTCAAAACTTGAGAATGTGGCATTAAAGAAATGGCTGTAATATTACGTTTTCAAATGGTCTACAGTTTGCAAAGTTAAAGGCTAGAATGTACACATAGGATCAAAGATTTAGAGATGGATGGAATTTTAGAGGCCAAGCCTCCTCATTTTATAGATAAGAGACTTTACCACTTGTCCAAGTTCTCACTTGGTAACAGATAAAAGAGCCAAGATTTGAACTCAGGTCTTCTGATTTCAAATTCGGCACTGAAGTGCTGCATCTAATTAGTCTAAAAAATTGGTCCAAAAAAGGGAAGGAAGTGAACCAGCATTTATTAAATGCCTACTATGTGCTAAGCACTTAGCAAATATCTCATTTGATCCTCACAGCAACCTTGGGGAGGTAGATGCTATTATTAACCTTACTTGAAACATAAGGAAATTCTTGTTTGCATGCTGTCTCATCCCTTAGACTGTAAGTTCTTTGAAGCAGTCTTTTGCCTCCTTGTGTATCCCTAGCACTTAGTATAGTACCTGGTACAGAGTAGGCACTTAATAAATGTTTATTAATTGATTATGGAAGACAGGGCATAAGTAACTTGACCACAAACAGTCACACAGTTCATAAAGTGTCTGAGCCCAAATCTTAACTTAGGTCTTCCTGACTCCAGGCCCAGAGTTCTATCTACTACATGACCTCTAGTTGCTTCTAAAAGGGGACAGAGGAGAGGGCGTTTATCATGGAAAGTTTCAGAACCATTAGAGCAAAAACTATAACATTATAGTAAACACCTTCACACAATAACTTTGTTAACCAAATCTTGTGAATTTGCTATAAATGAAATTGTTGGTGCTGCACAGTTGTTTCAGTTGTGTCCAACTTTTTGTGACCCCATTTTGAGTTTTTTTTTTTTAGCAAAGATATTGGAGTGATTTGCCATTTTCTTCTCTAGCTTATTTTACAGATGAGGAAACTGAAGCAAATAGGGTTAAGTGACTAGCTCAGGTCACACAACTAGTAAATGTCTGAGGTCAGAACTGAACTCTGGAAAATGAGTATTCCTGACTTCAGTCCCAGAGTTCTATCCACTGTACTACCTAGCTGCCTCATAACTGAAAAAAGGGTTGACTAAAAGAAGTATGTACTATTAAGGTCTTTTCTTTTTATATCATAGTCATTTCTTTATATCTTCCTCCTTCCCTCTCAGAAACAGACCCTCCCTTAAAACAAAGAAAAACAGGGAAAGCTATGTGGCCCAGTGGATAGAGCACCAGCCTTGCAGTTAGGAGGATGTGAATTCAAATCCAGCTGCAGACACATAATACTTACTAGCTATGTGACTCAAGGTAAGTCACTTACCCCCAACTACCCTCCCCCCCACACAAAGAAAAACAGATAAGAAAAAAAAATAATCCTTAAAAAAAAAAACTCAATTGCATACAACATTCAACTTCTAGAAGTCCCCCCACCTCTTTGTCAAGAACAAGGCATTCTGTTTTCTAAGACCATTCATGGTTTTTTAGTTCTCAAGATTCAGGCATCCTTTTAGGCATCTTTTCATTTACATTTTTGTAGTTATGACGTACCTTATTCTTTTGGCTTTACCTATTTTGCTCTGCATCAGTTCATAGAAATCTTCCCATATTTCTATGAATTCCTCAAATTCATGATCTGTAACTCCACAGTAGTATTCCATTATGTTAACAGGCAATAATTTTTTCCTGGTTCTTTGCTACCACAAAAAGTGCTGCTATGAATATTTTGGCATATGTTTGGACCTTTACTTTTTCTGTCTTTGAGCTCCTTGGGGCCCACATTCAATAGTGGGATTGCTGGACTAAAGAGTATGACTCCAAATTGTTTATTCAGTATGTTTGGCTCAATTCACTATATTCCTGTCTTTCCAACGCTGACTTCTTATTTTTTGTCATCCTTCCCACTGTGCAGGTTGTGAAGTGAAGGGGCAGATTTTTTTAAAAATTTGCTTTCTCTTATAATTCCTGACATGTTTTCACATTGTCTTATACAGTTTGCAATTCTGGGGGGAAACTTCACATTTTTTGACCACTTAACTAAGGATTCTTGGCTTTTTATTACAATTTCCTAAAGACTAATTTTTCCCTATCTCAACTAGGCTAGACGAATAAGGGCTACTAAGTAGTCTGACCCCACTAATGATCAGTTTGGGAAGTTTGATCTGCTCCATCACCAACCTAGGCTGGTTTATCCCTCCTTCGATAAACTTACCCCTCCCTTTCTTGCCCGCCTCTATTGATTCTGGACTCACCATATTGATGCTGGACTTAGCGGAGACACAGAAATGACCTAGCTTATTGATGCTCAGAACCCCTGAGTTCAAGAGACCCACCTCAAGTAGTAAGGATTACAGGTGGGGATCACCATGCTTTTATCAATGACATTTGATACCAGACTATTTCCCCACTAGACAGTTTCTCTTTTTATTTTATCTGCATTGATTTTGTTTGTACCAAAGCTTTAAATTGCCTGTTTTGTGTTCCATGATCATCTCTGTGTTTGGTTAAGACTTCTTCCTGTGTTCATAGCTGTGAAAGATAACTCCTGTTTTCCTTGAAGTTATGTGTGTACGTGTGTATGTGTGTTTGCATGTGTGATGGGATTTCATATTCAGGTTATAATCCATGATTATTCAATATATACATACCATAAAGAGGCTGGTCTAATTTCTTCTTTCTAATTTTCAGGGGTTCTTGTCAAATAGGGAGTCCGTACCTAAGTAAGTTCTTGGGTTTGTGAAATAGTGGGCTACTGTTTTTGATTGTTTCTGGTTCTCCCTTATCTAACCAGTTTAACTGTTTTACTTCTCTATTTTTTTTTAAACCCAGTACCTAATAGTTTTGCTGATCATTGATTTCTCATATAATTTGAGGTCTGATAATGCTATGTCCCTCTTCATTCCTCCTTTTTTAATTGCTTCCCTTCAGATCTGAGACCTTTTGTTCTGCAAAATGAATTATTATTTTGTAATACATTATATCATTTTATATAAAATATATTTGTATATAAATAATATAATACACATATGTAATATAATACATAATTATTGTATAATTCCATAAAACAGTCCCTTGGTAGTTTGACTGGCATAATACTAAGTGTAAATTAACTTGGGCAGTATTGAATAGGGTTGACTTTGCAAGACATATTCCTTAGGGACTCATTAGTATGTCTTTGATTCATGTAGCTGCATTTAGTTATGGAATACACAACTGGACAATTGGACTTTTTTCGAGGTGGAGAATTAGGGATAGGGACTGTACCTTATTATAGAGAACCCCTAGGTAGAGTTCCTCAACCAATGCAGGTTAGAACCTGTTCAGTAAGTTAGTCTTAAAGTGCTCCTCTGGCTAATTAATGTGCCTGGGGTCACACCAACATAATGTGTCCCAAGTGAGTCTTAAACCCAGGTGTTCCTACCTTCTGGTCTAGCTCTCTATCCATTATGCTTCCTGCCTCAGGTTGCAAATTATATATATATGTATACATATATATATATATATATATACACACACACATATATAGACTATTATTGAAAGTTCAACATACCATGTATATTAAGGAAACTTACAAAAGGCTTTTACTTTGAAGATTCCTAAGTCATCAAAGAAAACCCCAGAGAAATCATAGAAATTCAAGGTTATCCATATCTGTGCTAAAAAAGGCATTGCCACCTATCTCTGATCTGCAAATGAGCTGAGAGGAAGAAAGGCATTCCTTACACAAGAAGGAGCTTGCTTGGCAGCTTCAGAAGGGAACAGAGACTTTGCATTGGGGAAACATCAAGAGTCTGCTTCATGTCAGCCAATGGAAAGGATTGCTGAAGGACTTTAAGTAATAAAATGGCACCTGCCATTTAAACTATATGGCTATTAGAGACTAAACTTATATGTTAGCTTTAAATCAAAGGCGAAAAAGTCTAGATTTACTAGAAGGTCCAACCAGACTAAGACAACTGTGAATGTAACTCAAAAATAATCAACAAGAGAGAACAAGTTAGGGTAGGGCTTGATGAGGAAACTGGGGGCTAGAGAGGTTAAGGAGTTTGTCTAACGACACAGGCTTAAGTGTTCTGGGT
Source organism: Vombatus ursinus (assembly GCF_900497805.2). Classification (NCBI taxonomy): domain Eukaryota; kingdom Metazoa; phylum Chordata; class Mammalia; order Diprotodontia; family Vombatidae; genus Vombatus; species Vombatus ursinus. The sequence goes on along the minus strand of NW_020946546.1, from coordinate 13,620 downwards.
CCAGAAGCCCAGAGATCTTTAAGTAGGGAAAAGGAGACAACTATCTGCAAGGTTACTGTAGGAAGACCTGAATCCTAGTGTAAAGTCTTTGGGGCCCACATAGGGAAGTGCTCTTCTCTTCTTGGAGAAGTGGGGGAAAGGACAGGACCTAAGGAGAATCAGGTCGGCTTTACAGTAGAAAGCGGTGTGTGAGCCAGAGGGAATGACTTGGGTGGATATATTCAGAATAGGAAGCAGGCTCGGGAACAGAAAGGTTCAACCATGGAATCAGTGCCAACCTCAGCCTTTCTCAGAGTACAAGTTAAGAGTTTATTTGTTAAGCATTCATCCCAGATAACGGAGTTTAAGAAAATATAAGGGAGTTGACAGGGAGCTCCCCCTAAGTGATGTCAGTCAATCTAATAGCTTGGCTAGCCTTGAGTTAAATTAGAACCATAAAACTTTACTTTGTGAACTCATTGTTTTCTATGGTTTTCTGTGACAGTTCTTTCTTTCTCTCTCTCTCTCTCTCTCTCTCTTTCCTTCCTTCCTTTTCCCCTTAGCTTCTAAGTAATATTAATTAAAAAATACAGCATTCATATAGAGTGACTTTAAGGCTTGTAATTTGCTTTCTGTATACAGTGTCCCAAAAGTCTTAGTGTAGTTTGAAGCTAAGACATTTGGGACACCCCGTATTGTCTCTCTTGATCTTCACAATGAGGTAGGAGCTGTTTTCCTCATTTTAGAAATGAGGAACCTGAGGCCAACAAGGGGTGTCATACCCAAGGTTACATACTAGCTGCCTGAGGCAGGATTCTGGCACTTGTGGACTGTGGCCCTTTCCCACTTAGGGAAGTGACTTTCAGCCATAATTTTTCTCTTTCTGACTCAAAATAAAAAGATGAAGCAAAGAGATCCATGTTGTTTCTCCTTCCCATTCACCTAACACTCCAAGAAAACCTGCTTCTAACCAGGCTCCAGAATGGTGCCGTGGGGGACTCTACTGCCCCAATGATTCTCTCTGCCTTTTTCCTCCTCCATAAAGTCCCAAGGTTGAATACATTCTCAACCCTCCTGGTTTCTCATTACCACCTTGGGTTAGTGGTTCCTCAACATTCAGTTGTGTGTGAGGGAGATGACTGGAGCTATTTCTTTTTTTTAACCACCTCTGGGAAAATGGTGTGCAATCTTTATTTCAGGCTCCTTGGATGTATCAGAGAAACCAAAGGGGATGAACAGAACTAAAGGAAAAATGCTCTAGCTTACCTAAGTTGAAATCTGTGGAATACCACACATACTCTCAGGCACAAGTGTTTGGTTGGTATGGCTAAGCTGCTTTTTTAAAAACGATAAAATCTTTGAGATTTTAAACTTAAAATCTTTATTATGACGGCTTACTGGAAATATGGGCCAGGGAGAAGGACAGATATTCAGAACTAAAGGTGAGGTGAAAATAGAAGATGTCAACGAAAATTAGAATAAGAAAAATACTATTCTGTGCCTGATACAAACCTGTGGAAAATGAGGCTTCAATCTTTCTTAGCTCCTCCTTTTTTGCCTCATTGAAACCATTGGTCAGCTGATTTTCCATTTCCAGCAGACAAATCCCATAAAGGATCTCCCATAGTGATCCATGCATGCACTTGGTAGCTATAGTGCCTTGGGTTTGCTAAGGCTGCTAAGGTGGCTTCATCTTCGAGCAATGGGAAGTAACACTGGATATATGTCAAAGGACCAGGTTTTGAGTCCTGGTTCTATTACTTGTTACCTGTGTGACCCCAGATACTTACTTCACATTCTGGGCCATGAGTTTCCTCATTTCTAAAATGCGAGTACTATTTTTGAAGGCCTACCAATACCAAGTCTAAATTTATGATCCTATGTTCCTGCTGGAATCTATTTCTTAACCTAGCTACAGGTCTGGGATCTTCAGGCTAGGAGCAGAAATCCCTCCTATCCGCTTTGGTCATTCATCTAGTCTCAGCTTCCTTCCTGTCCATCAGGTTGGTTAAAGACCTGCTAAAGTCCTATCCTTGACCAAAGAACAACTGGTACCTTCTGAATGTGAGATGACGAAATTCATTCACCCCTCTGTTTTGCAGTCATAATTTGTGTCTCTTCCCAGAAAAATGGTTTTCTTTTCTTTTCAATCTAATTTTTATTTTCGGCTTTTGTTTTCACATCACCTCCATTTCCAAGTATATATCCCTCCCCTAGCCTTGCCAACCAAAAGCCATCTCTTGTAACAAAGATTAAAAAAGGACAAGGAAAAAAAGAAGCATGTCTGACAATACATACAATATTCCACACTTAAAATCTTCTGAGAGGATGGAAGTATATTTTCTCAAAGTCAGTGATTTTCGAAAATTTCCCCATCAGTATACATCCAAAGGAGAAAAATACTTTGAATATGTGTGTGTGTATATATACTTGTATATGTGTGTGTATCTATATGTATATCTCTCTTTATATATCTACTATTGACCAAACAATTGTTAACTCCTTTCACCAGTAATGGCAGGCTCATAATACCACATATGGTAATAAGAGAGGAGGGAGGTATCTTTCTCAAAGAGAGTGATTTTCTAAAATTTCCCTATCAGTACACATACAAAAGAGAAGAACACTTTGAATACACATGTGTGTATACACACACACACAATACATGCATTTCCATATGTGTGTCTATATATGTACACACATGTTATATATATGTATGCTCATATTTACGTATGTATCTATATCCCTAATGATCAAATAATTGCTAACTCCAGTAATGGCAGGGTCAAAATACCATATATGGTTATCTGGGTAAACAAATTATTAGTGCATATTTTCTCCTCTCTATAACTCACAAAATCCTATTTCCAACGTTTCATCAAGGTATGGAAGTGACCCTCTATTTTCAAAGGCTCAGGGGAGTGAAAGTTCTGATAGGTTCCTCCCACCTGGAAAGGGTTCCAATATGGTCCTGGAAATGGACTGTGTCTGCTTTCTGAGGACTAGCTTAGCTAAGACTAGAGGGGGTAGGCAACAGTGGGCATCTTGATGATGAATTTTTTGGCTGTGGCAATTCATGGTATAATGTGTCTGTGCAGGTCCCTTGCTCTATCTGCAGTGATAGGGTGCAGGGGATAGTAACAATCACAGTTTTTGAAACTCTAAAAGGTGAAATCCCTGCCCAATGACTCCTAACCAGGCATTCTACAGGAGACACTGGATCTTGTCACTATTGATATTCTTAACTAAATGGAAGAATGATTCACAGGCTCTCTACATGATTTTGGCTGGTGAACTCATCAATTCCCATGAATTCAATTATCATCTTTATGCCGATGAATCCTAGATCCATTCATCCAGGTCTAACCTCTTTCCTGACATGCAGGCTTGTATCTACAACAGCCTATTAGGCATTTCAAACTGGATGTTCCATAGATGTCTTAAACTCAACATGTCCAAAACTGAACTCATTATCTTTCTCCCCCAAACTTTCCTTTCTTCCTAGCGTCCTGCCTTTCTTTGTATCCTCATGTGCCTGGCACATAAGGAGTACTTAAAAATGCTTGTTCACTTCCCTATTACTGTCAAGGGCACCACCATCCTCTTAGACTCACAACTTAATGCCTTCTTCAACTGTTCATTCTGTCACTCCCCCCTGACCCCCATCACCATATTTAATTTGTTGCCAAGTCCTTTAGAGTCTACCTTTACAACATCTCCCCTCTATACCTCTTTCTCTCCTCTAATACTGCTACCACCATAGTGCAGGCCCTCATTACCTCATGCATGGATTATTAGAACAGCCTTCTAGTTGGCCTCCCTGCCTCAAGTCTTTTTCCAGTACAATTCATCCTTTAGGTATCAAAGTGATTTCCAAAGAAGTCAAAGCTATCAATAGTCACATAAAAATACTCTAAATCACTACTGATTAGAGAAATGCAAATCAAAACAACTCTGAGATACCATGTCACATCTATCAGATTGGCTAATACGAAAGAAAAGGAAAGTGACAGATACTGGAGGGGATGTAGAAAAATATGGACACTAATTAATGTACTGTTGGTGGAGTTGTGAACTGATCCAGTCATTCTGGAGGGCAATTTGGAATTATGTCCAAAAGGCTATAAAACTGTGCATACCCTCTGACCCAACAACACCACTACTAGGTCCATATCCCAAAGAGATCAAAGAAAAGGGAAAAGGACCAACATCCCAGGCTAAATCTGTTCAACTTTCCCCATTGGCCTCATCTGGCAAAGTATGCCAATCTATCATTTTTCGGTCAGTTTTTTGAGTCCTCTGACATTCTGGACACCCACCTTAACCAACTCTGGTTGTACCAGTGTTCCTTCTAAAATGTGCCTGAACAGATCACAATAGTCCAGATATGATCTGAATAAGACAAGTTACTATAACCTATTACATTTGAGTATAATACACCTGATCTTGAGAGATCCTAAAGGATAGAATTACACTTATTCATAACAATTTATCTTTTCTTTTCTCCTCTCCTCTCTGGATCAGTTCCCATTCAGTGCCAAGGGTGAGACTCTGGATGGCCTGGCCTGTTGCAACTGATTAGCAGGGAAGAGTAAGGAGGCAATTCTTAACCAAACATTTTCCTCCTTTCTCTACCCTTGGCCATTCATCCCTAACACCCACAGGAGCCCATGTGCCAATGAGTAGATACAAACGTACTGTGACCACTGAGTACAAGCTCATACATACCTCTCCCCATTCAACATTCTTGGGCGGTAAGGGATAGTGTGAGATGATATCATAAGCTATTTCTTCCATGAACCACTTAAAACTTTTGCAGTTGTGATCTTCCCGAAATTTTTTCAGTTCAGATATATCCCCATAGGGTAGTGCTTTTGATTCAGGGCGACTGGCATAGAAATAGTCTTTGTAGCTATCCCACCAAACCTCCACAACTCTAATGTAGTTCTGTTGAAAAGAAAAACATTTCACAAGGCAACATGTTAAGTTTTTACTTCGTGTAAAAAATCTGTCTTAATGGAACATGAAATATTTCAGGCCATCTTCAAGTTGCTGTGCTTCTGTATTCTGGCCTCTGACCTCATGTCCCTGTCCTCGGCTTCTCTGATAGTGGTAGAGAAGGAAAATGTAGGGGGCAAGGTAGTTAGCAAAGCTCTGGAGAGAGTACGGAATGAAGTGAGGATGGCTAGGTTTTCCTGAAAAAGAGAGATAGGAGATGCAGTCACCAATCATGATAGGGACCAAGGGGCATTGGGGAAAGTCATTTAACCTCTATGGGCATCTGCTTTCTTACCTGTAAGATGGTATTTGAGTAAATGATCTTTAAGGTCATTTTTGTGGGCAGCTAGATGGCGCAGTGATTAGAGTTCTGGGTCTGGAGTCAGAAGACTCATCTTCATGAGTTCAAATCCAGCCTCAGACACTTATTAGCTGTGTGACCCTGGGCAAGTCACTTAACCCTACGTGTTTCAGTTAAATCTATAAATCTGTAATCTGTAAAAATAAGCTGGAGAAGGAAATGGCAAACCGCTCCAGTATCTCTACTAAGAAAACATCAAATGGGGTCACAAAGAGTTGGACATGACTGAAAAAAAGGTCACTTTCAGCTCTAAAAATCTATGATTCCATTGTGAAAAAAAAAAAGAATATATTTTTCTGAATAAGTACAGGATAAGTTTGGAAATAAAAGTCTGACTTTATTATTATATATAACATAAACATAATAACTTATTATTGTTAATTTTCTGAGTATGCATACATAGAGATATTTATATATCTTTTTGAGTTGATAACAAGTAATGCTTCTTTATTATTTATTTAAAAGTCTAGCATTTGGGGTGATAAAAAATGCTAAAAATAATTATGAATTCTTAATACCTCTAACTCTATTTTTAATTTTTCAAGTCACTTCTAGTTCAATCATACTTCACAATTTTACTAGCTGTACTGTAACAGGTACCATTATCATTCTATCTACACCCTGACATGTTTGTTTTTTTAATTTTTAAAAATTCTCTGCTTAACAAATACCAAATTAAGTGAGCTTTTCCATATATAGTTGTATAGAAAAAGAATATTGTACAAGAAATTATGAATCTGTTATGTGCAACTTGCTTTTAAAATATATATATTTTAAACATACCTACACACCTATATGTGAATTTGTGTATATATCTACATACAGATATACTGGCGTGTATAACTTTCAGAGCTGTCCTCCCTGCCTGTAATTCTTTCTGGTTGTCTCCTGCACATTAAAAAAAATGCTGTGATGATCCTTTTCTCTTTCTTTTTTTGACTATGCTAGTCCTAGCCCTTCTCTGCCTCTCTTCCCCCCATAAAAATAGAATAACAAACCCCTTGTAATAAATACACATAATTAATGAAAAACAAATTTTCCTACTGGCTGGGTCCAAAGATCTATGTCTCCATCTGCACCTTGATTCTGTCCCCTCTCCATCAGGAGTGGCTAGCAAGCTTCATCATCATCTTTCCATCCATTTTAAAGGTGTCACTCCTGAAGAAATTCACCTCTTCTTATGGTTTCAATGATAAGACTCACCTTTAACGTTGGAGACGATCCTAAATAAATTGGTGGTGGATTTCCTTGCCAACCCGAAAGACGATATATATGTCCAACTCGAGAACAAGGGACAAACAACAATTTGCCACCACACTGCCATATCTACCAAGGAAAGAGAAATGTGGATGTGTGTTTTTTTTTTAATAAGGGAAGGATTCGCACCCCTCCCCAACAAAGCACCTAAAATCTACCAAGGAAAGAGAAACGTGGATTTTTTTTTAATAAGGTGAGCCTCCCCCCGCAAAGCACCTAAAATCTCATCTTAAACTATCTTCCTGACAACATAGTAAATTATTCACATGGTTAAATGTTAAGACACTGTGATTTCCACAACCTATACAATATTAATAATAATTAGTAATAAGAAAAGTTAAGGTTTATAGAGCACTTGAAGGTTTGTAAAGAGCTTTAGATAAATTATTCTCATGCGATCATACAACAACACAGAAGACTGCTGGGAGCAGAGCAATCAGTTTGCTACCAAAATGACTCTTTCAACATACTCCTGCAACCTTTCTTCAAAACGGTTTTCTAAACAATCCTAAGAAAAGAAGGCTAAGACAAATGGGAAGCTGGCCTAAGGTTGCTGAGCAATCGGCAGAGGTGGAAGAGGAGGGGGCAGGGAGGGCTGCAAGCCGATGCACAGAGACTCTTTAGTCATGCTAAGGTAATGGGGAAGTGCTAGGGTAAGGTGTTAGCTGACTGCATAAGGACTTCTGCCTGGTCAAGTAGCGGTGGTTAGAGCGCCACAACTCTGATTCAGGAAGACCTGAGTTCAAATCCTGCTTCAGATTACTTACAAGTTATAAAGTACTAGTTACCTGTTTGAGGCTCAGTTTCCTCATCTGTAAAATGGAGAAAACAGTAGCACCTGCCTCATGGGGTCTTCATGAAGATCAAAGGAGGTATCTATAAAGTACTCTGCCATCTTTAAAGCTACTTATATATATATATATGCTAGCTACTACTATTGGCCAAGGGGGTTAGGGGAATCAGAGGCAGATGAAAACCAGCATATTTTTCATCAAACTGAACTCTACATGGTAAGGGGCAGAGAGAGTATGTAGGGAGGGCACAGACAAAGGAGCCAGTTGAATATGGAAGTATGGCCAGTGAGCACCAACCCAACAGTGGCACCTTTCCCCACGGGAACATCTTCAGGGGAGTCACAGAGTGCCGGGGATAGCTTTGGGTCATCTCTTCCACTGCCGCGGAGTGCAAGGGCCTTGATTGCTGACCTGGGGATAATCTAAGAAATGCTCTCTCCTCTCTGGGTTTTCTTGACACTGCTCTCTCCTAGTACTCCTGTTACCTGATCCTTCTCAGCCTTCTTTTTTTTTTTAAATTTTATTTTTAACATCACATTCTATTTTCTTAAAGTAATGAAAGCAAAACTCAGCCATAAACTGCTTTTCAGGAATGTAATTCTTAGGAGTGAAAACTGGAGATAATAATAACTGACATTTATATAACACTTTAAATTCTGCAAAACACATTTTCCCACGTTACACAATAATAACTGACATTTACATAACACTTTAAATTCTGCAAAACACGTCTTCCTATGTTACACATCATTTGAGTTAGTAGGACAGGGACTATAGAGGTATTAATGTCTTTATGTTACACAAGAAGAAACTAAACACAGAGTTTCTGCCTTCCTGAGTTGAACAAAAATCCTGTTCTGGTCCATCATCGTGCATTAACCCTCATACTCCTGCTCTCCTTCCTCCCTTCCCCAGGTGAAAAACTCTGTACATTCTCTGGGTTTCTGGGTACATATTTGTGCTTATGTCCATGTGCATTTGGGTCCCATGTTCTTATGGCCTTTTTTTTTTTTAATTTGTCTTGGCTTGTTGCTCCTATGGTTAATGTCCTTTGAAGGTTTATATTCCATGCACTGCTTCCTGTGGGTGGGTATACCCAAGAATTAGGTGCTCTGCTCCCTCTTCTTCTCCCTTACAGTGATCTTATCAGCTTCTTCGGATTCAAGTAGCAGCAAGGTGGCACTGTGGATAGAGCTCTGGACCTGGAGTCAGGAAGACCTGAATCCAAATCCAGCTTGAGACACTAGCTATTTGACCCTGGTCAAGTTACTTGTCTGCTTTAGTTTCTTCACCTGTAAAATGGGTGTAATAATAACGCACATCTACGAGGGTTGTTGTGAGGATCAAATGAAACATTTGTAAAGTGCTTTGCAAACCTTAAAGTGCTACATAAATGCTATTATTATTATTATTGTTGTTGTTGTTACTCAATCATCCTCTCTATGGGAATCTGCAGACCCAGTCCTCATTTCTTTCCTGAGTTCCAGACTCATAACTCCAAATGCTTTTTTTGCTTGATAGCTCTACCTGGATGTCCCACAGGCATCTCAACAGGTATGAAACAGATCTCACTTTTCCAACTAAATCTAGCCCTCCTTCTAACTCCCTTTTATCTGTCAAGGGCATCACCCTTCTAGTTACCCAGGTTTGTAACCTAGGAGTCCTCCTAAACTATTCATTCTCAATCTCCCCCCCCAATCATGTGCCAAATTTTGCTGATTCTATTTCCTTAACATTATATTTCCATCCCCTTTTTCTCTACCATAATAAAACATGAATGTTCATCATGTATAAGCAGGATGACTGAAACAGACTCCTAATCATTATAGTCTCTTCATTCTCAGCACGGCAGCCAAAGTGATATTCCCGAAAGCACAAGAAGTGTCAGTGACTCCCAGCCGTCTTTAGGATTACTGCATATTTCTCTTGAATATCACTTGCATTTACTTATCTCATTTTCTATCCACCTAACAATATATAAGACTCCCTGAGGAAAGGGGCTGCCTCATTTTTACATTTGTATCTCTAGGGCCTCACACAGTACCTGGCACATAAAAGAGGTCTGCTGATTGATTGATTCACCTGAGGGAGGGGCAGTAAGGACAAGACACCATCAGGGTCAGAGTATACTATGTCCCAGGGAACTTCCTCTAAGCTACTCCCCTCTCCTAAAGGAATGTCAGTGTCTGGCTCTCAAGAATCTGACAGAAACTTTGAAACATTAAAAAAAAAAAACCTTTAATCTTTTTTGTTTTGTTTTTAGGCAATTGGGGTTAAGTGACTTGCCCAGGGTCACACAGCTAGTAAGCGTCAAGTGTTTGGTCTGAGGCCAGATTTGAACTCAGGTACTCCTGACTTCAGGGCCAGTGCTGTATCCACTGCACCACCTAGCTGCCCCAAAAACCTTTAGTCTTAAAAAGCACCCTGGAACCTAATGGTTAGAGTGGTAGGAAGTGAGTCAACAAGAATTTATTTAAGAACCTACTATGTGCTAGGCACTGTGATAAGGTCTGAGAATACCACGAAAGGCAAAACCAAAAATACTGCTGTTATGGAGCTCACATTCCAATGGAGAAGAGGACATGGAAGCGTCTAGTTCCATACAGGATATAGAGAAAGTAGATGGCAGGTAATCTCAGACAAAAGGCACTTTATGATCAATTAAGATGATATTTGTAAAGTGCTTTGTAAACCTTGAAGTGTTCTGTAAGTGTTAGCTCTCTTTATTATTATTATTATTATTAAGTATAGAGAAAGCTTCTCCAGAACAGGTACAGATTCATTCTTGATCCTTAATTGTCCCCTTGTCAGGGTCAGTCGATAAATATTTATTATAATCCTTAATGTCTGAGCTCCTCATGAGATGAGACATTTAAGAATAGGTAAGTTATTTTTTAAAGCTTAAATTCTGCCTTAGATGAATTTTTGATTCTCAAATATTCAAATGAACTTGTGATTTCATTGTCGTTATTAATCACTCCAACAATGCAGATCACAACCTGTCTGTGTCTCTGTCCATCCTGTGACTGGCCCTGCTATCCCACAGGGGCACCACCTAGTGCACCAGGAGCTTTTTCTTTTTCTTTTTTTTTTGTGAGGCAATCAGGGTTAACAGGGTTAAGTGACTTGCCTAGGGTCACACAGCCACTAAGTATCATATATCTGAGGCAGGATTTGAACTCAGGTCCTCCTGACTCCAGGGCCAGTGCTCTGTCTACTGCACCACCTAGTGGCCCCATAAGGTTTCTGTTTAGGCTTTGGTCTCATTTCTTTTTTTTTTTCTTTTCTTTTCTTTTCTTTTTTTTTTTGGTGAGGCAATTGGGGTTAAGTGACTTGCCCAGGGTCACACAGCTAGTAAGCGTCAAGTATCTGAGGCTGGATTTGAACTCAGGTCCTCCTGACTCCAGGGCCAGTGCTCTATCTACTGAGCCACCTAATTGCCCCACCAGTAGTTTTTTTCTTGCCACTGTGAAGATACCCAGGGAGGCACATGGATTGTCCATTAGTTATTCTTGGCTCTTGTTATGTAACCCAGACCATCTTCTTTTCTCACACACAAAAAAAATAAATATTCGTTTTGGTATTTAAAGATATGCAATAAAAAATAAAAAATCCTGTCTTCATGTGCTTGCATAAAGGGTCCCCCTGTCTGGAATGCACTTTCTCCTCTCCTCTAACTCTTGAAATCCCTAGCAAGGTTCCTTCCAGGTTTTACCTGATCCCTACAGTTAGTAAAGCCCTTTCCTTGAAGTCACTTTGTATTATTTTGTGTACACTTACCTGGGGACACAGCATGAATATAAGCTTTCTTAAGGGTGGGGACTATTTCTTTTTGTTATAGTAGGGGTGATCAGAGGAACTTCTGATTGATTTGGTGGGTCCCTCATCCATGTCTTATGATATCATCCTGTGAACTGGGGGACCTCAGAGGAACCTCTGACTTATTAGGTGGGTCTTTTGGTCCATGTGATGAGGTTAGAGCAGAGATTCTTGGTTTTTTTTTGTGTGTGTCATGGACCTTTTCTGGTCTAGTTAAACCAATGGACTCCTCCTCAGAATGTTTTTTAATTGCATAAAAATAAAATGCATGAGATTACAAAAGAAACCACTTGTACAAAAATATATTTATCAAAATACTTTTTAAAAAAGTTCACAGACCCAATTATGAACCCCGGGATTAGAGGGAGTCAGGGGTTATCTTAATCACCTGTTGTCTTTGTATCTCTAGCCTTTTGTTGAGCATTAATACATTTAATAAAATTTATAAATGTTTGTTGAATTGAAGAACAAAAAAGCCAAGTTTTTACTAAAGGAGCTCTCCTAACTTCTGAAAGTCATACAAGCCTGGACCACCTTAAACTGCATGTCTTAAAATGAAATGTTTTACCTTGTAAGAAATCTCAAAGTTTTCACCACCCCAAATCTGAAGACCCGGATCATAGAGACCCAATTCAAAGAAGAAATCCCGTTCAATGGCAAACAATCCACCAGCCATGGCTGGGGACCTAGGAAAACAAGACAATAAAATAACTAATAAATCCAAGCAATAAAAGCAAAACAAAACAAAAGCCAACAGAAAGCTATCCCCTCTTGTGCACAATCGAATAATCAAGTAATTGAGAGAAGATCAAATTCATGACAAAACAAAAAGAAATTATTAAGCTTTCTTAAAATAATCTATTTAGGTTTACCCCCTCAGTGAATTTCCTGAGTTTTTTTTTCCTTTTACAAACTACTTAAACTAAGCCTTGGCTCAGCCATTAGAAGGAGCTTTTGCTGCCAATCCAGGGGGATCCTACAGACTGAAAATGAAGCTTTGGCTTCAGCTGAATACGGAGTATCCACTGCTTCTACTGCTAAGTAGCTGGGCAGTGGTGCTGTCAGCTCTGCTAACTGCCATTACGGTGATTCCTATGACTTACTCTGGGAAGAAGGAAACCACTACCCACTAGCAGCAGCCTGCCACTTTTTAATTGAATAGTTTAGGGACTTGACAAATGAAAGGAGGGTATAAATCTCTGTAGGATGGCAGGAGAATAGCTTCAGTTTGTGCATCTGCAGTGGCCGCTGGTAACCTGAAGCCTCAATTGGCACACAAAACCTCATTAGGAATGGAACAGTAATTCTATTAAGAAAGGAAAATCTTATAAGGCACAAGCTGTTCTAATCTTCAGATTGTCCTGAGAGTACGGTACTAAAATATCTAGCCATATTCCAATGACATATGTTGTTTTGCTTCTTAAAATTATTCTCATAACTGTGCCTTTTGGAGTTGCAAAAATATCTCAGCAGATACTTAATCTGGAGAATCATGGGATGGTTTTATTTTAAATGACTATACAGATGATTTTAAGGGAATAACTTGTTATGACAACCTGGTAAATAATTTAAAAAAATTATTAGCCCAGTGAGTAGACAAGTTGATGATTTCTGAGCTGTTTTATAACTGTTCTAACTTGATATTCCTAGACTTTAAGTTTTATAATTTCCTTTTGCTTGCCATTTCAGTTAAGGAACAGAATAAAAAGTATAAATACACCATGAAACCCTAAATCACACAGAAGATCCTAAATCACAACATTGTAAGCATCTTCCACAAAATCATGACCACTCCCCTCCACAACACTGAACAACAGTATAAAAAGAGTGATTGAAATAATCATCAAACCAGTACCAGAGATTTGACAAAAACAATTTAAACACAGAGTTAAAAAGCCCACTTCTGAAATATTGCAGAAAATATTTCATTTTATGTCATATTTTGAAGATAACATTCACCAGTGGAGAAACCAAAAGAAATGGGATTTGAAAAATTGCTTTATTTGGAAAATAGATTGTAGTGGGGTGGAAGCAGGGGGAGCCAATTTCTGAAAGAGCTTTTTTTCCAATTGAACACATTCCTGAGAACAAACAGAAATAGAGGAGCCTGTTTAATATTTCTTGAGTCTTCCACCTCTACTGATCAAACTTGACCTGCTATAAAATGTGTCAGGCTGAATTGGCACACAAAACTGAAAGGAATATTACATTGTTGTTGTTTTTTAACCATTTGTCCTTCAATGTTCACAGGAGTTATACTCAGGCATTAAAGGAGATATATAATTTTTTAATTTTAAGCAGTTTATAAAGAGTGTCCCAAAAGTCCTAAGCTACTAAAGTTTAAAACTACACCAAGACTTTTGGAACACTCTGTATTTCATGTTACATATGACATCCTTATTATGCTCAAAA
>NW_020946545.1:0-3067 GCF_900497805.2 Vombatus ursinus | reverse complement strand
TACGAAGAGAAGTTGTGAAATCAACCCTTGGAAATTCCCACCCCCCCCAGTAACCATTTGTCTTATATTGAACCATAGGCAAACTCAAGGTCCCCTTCCAGGCCAGTAATCTTCTACGTCCAAAGATCTGAGATTTCATCAGCGTGGACATTTCCTTCAACTAAACAACTCCAAACTACAGAAAAACAATGAGTATTCCAAGCATGTGCAGTGCTATTCCACTGTCTGAAACAAAATTATTATAAATGTACTACATTTGAAACTATTGTACTCCCAAAAGGAAATTTTATCTGCCCTGATTATGTTCTAAATGGCTAAATCAAATATTTCCATTTTGAAAAAAGTTTTTATATTTAGAAAAATTGTGACTTCAAAATACCACAAATTAAAATACAGTATTTTTATTTTTCTCACCTAAAAAACGAGCAACCCAGAATTAAGATATACATAAGCTTCCCAAATTTACCCCTAATAAAACTTTTGAATATTTATACAATTTCTACAGAAACATACAGTGTATCAAAATCTGCATAAATCAAATTTATAAAATGTGTAGAAATGCATAGTGATATTATCAACTTACAAAGCAAGGATATGGGAATTATTTCCAAAGCAGCCTAAAGTAGAAAAGTTATTACTGCAACAGTTTCTGATGGTTTTGTTTTGTAAAGTTTGCAGTTGCAGGATATAGAATCATATTCACAAAGTGTCAGCTTCTAATGAACTGAACAAAATACCCATTTAGAATACATTTGCACAGTCTGTGCCACCTTTCTTATGTCTATGCATAGTTAGCACAATTATAATCTACTTAACATGGAAAATGGAGTCATTTTTCATATAACAAGCAATGAAATTACCCACATTCCTCAGTTTATTCCAGCAAGCTTCCCTTAGATTGAGTTTAGAATTTATATAAAATACCCTTAAAAGGAATGAAAGTTGAAATGCTTCAAGATTCCCAATCAGTAGCAAAATACAATGACAAAATACGGCTTTATAAATAAGTATACCGTTTGGGATGTTTAACATTAGTTGATCTTCAAAAATTAGGCGATAATCTCAAAATTAGCTAATTGTAAAAATCAACATGTAAATAATGTTCTTAAAGCTCTGAAGATTGTTTCCTTTGTCAAAGTGGATTCTAAAGCCCTTTCACTAAGTATTAGCACGCTCAGAGTGGAAGTCCAATTTGCCTTTTACTATGAATCTTATTTGTTCTTTGTACTTTTGGATAATGGAGTTTTTAGAAACAAAAATCAGATCAATTTTAGTATTAGGTTCTCTCAATATTAGGGGGTGAGGGGAATGAAGCATAAGGAAGGAATGAACAAAAACATCTAAAATAAAAGTACCCTTTATTGTTATGGGAAAAATAATTAGCAAAGACAATGAGCCTAAAGAAGTTTAGAATTTGAAAAAATACTAATAAAAGAAACCTAACGCCCAAGTATAGTATAATGTTTGCTGAACTTGTTTTAACGTGGCTTATATTTTTAATATCATCGTGAACATTTCTTTATACTAAAGAAAAGTTCAGTTTATTCCAGTGAATTTCATCTAGAACAAAGGTGTAAATAAAGAGTTAGATCATTCTTGGCTTCATAAGTTGTATAGTTTTTAGTTTATGATATATAGCAATTATGTAAGGCTTGATCTAACAAGTACTTGGAAATTTCTAGCTGTAATTCTGAAGGAGCTCTTGAAAAATTTAACTTCATATTTTTTTGGGGAGGAAAATTCAAATCTGAGAAATGTTTACAGTTTTTTAAACATACCTGGAACTCCAGGCATACCAAACCCCAAATGTCATTCAAGAAACATTTTTCATTTTATAACCTTTGCTTTTTTTTTTTAATTTTAGGGCCTGGTGGTGACACACAGGTTCTAGCAATGCCAGCAGATAAGAGATTTAACGCCACAATATCTTGACACACCACAAAGTACCCTTGGGGTGGTCTGTGCCTTCCATTAACATAAGCTATTTAACATTCAAAAGTTGGTTGCAAATGGTAGCACATAAGTTTCTGGGTGGGAAAAGTTATCCTTAAATAGTTGACAATTCCAACATAACCATACTATAAATTTCTTCAGATGCTCTTGAAAAATATACTGAGAAATGAAAGAGGCACTAAATGTGTTGAAATTCACCTTTCAGAAAAGCAGCATGATTGTGGAGGAAGGCCACCCTGGCTAATAACCTGTGGCAGTGCTTGAAAAAGATGTAAAATTAAATAAAGATACAACAGGTTGATAATCACCAAGTGATATATTAAAGTCTGGTTACTCCAACCCTTTTTCAAGTGTGTGTTTAAAAACAACAACAACAACGACAACAACAACAAAAAAAACTGCCTTCAGACCCCTGAGTGTAATCCCAAAGAAGGTAACAAACAATGCCTCCAGCTCTGTTCCTATTCCGCAGAGTTGAGAGGTGCACAAAATTACCAACATCATCTTAAAACAAACAAACACAAAGATGTAAACATCTACAAAGTTTTAAGGTAAAAGCAGTTTTGTAAACAGTAACTGCAGATGATAATGCTATCATACTATCACAGTTCGTCTATGTCCTTCAAACATCAGGAGGTTCCAGGTTTGGAGCTGCAGCAGGTTTCAGGCTATTTTCAGTCCTGTACAAATTAACGTGTCAGTAGGGAGGTCATCAGTTTGTTTTACTCTGTTCTAAACATTAAGGATGTTGTTCATTTCCCATTTTTGCGTGGATTTATTGGAGTCACACTCAGAGAGAAACACTTGATGTAGAACTGGTGAGCGATCTAAGCACTTTCCTGAAGGAATGTGGATAAATCTGTGTAGATTCTAGGGGAAAAAAAGAAGCAATAAATAAATTTACATTTAGATTTTTTTGCAAGTCAACAAACTTTGTTAATGGCCAGGTGTGGTGGCACAGTGTTGAAATCCTTGCTATCAAACAGGCTCTGTGTGTGTGTGTGTGTGTGTGTGTGTAGATTCTAGGTCTTTCCTAGTCCCTCCAGCTATTAATGCCTTGCTGTTTAAGATTACCTTCCCTCTATACTATGTATGCATATATGTACATGTATAA
>NW_020946544.1:0-25142 GCF_900497805.2 Vombatus ursinus | reverse complement strand
CTAGACATAAAAGGATATAATTCACAAAGTTGTGATGTGTGTGTGTGTGAGTGTGTGAGTGTGTGTGTGTGTGTGTGAGCGCGCGCGTAGGTGATGAACACATTTAAGGGATTAGATCTGGTAGACAGAGTGCCTGAAGAACAATGGATAGAAGTTTGCAATATTGTACAGGAGGCAGCAACAAAAAACATTCCAAAGGGAAAAGAAAAGCAGGAAAGTAAAATGACTATCTGATGAGGCTTTAAAGTAACTGAGGAAAGAAGGAAATCAAAAGGGAAAGGAGAAAGGGAAAGACACACAACTGAATGTAGAATTCCAGAGAATAGCAAAGACAGATAAGGTTTTCTTAAATGAGCAATGCAAAAAACCAGAAGAAAATAACAGAATGGCAAAGACAAGAGATCTCTTTATGAAAATTAGAGATATCAAGCGAACATATCATGTAAAAATGGGCATGATAAAAGACAAAATATGAGGGGCGAAGCCAAGATGGTGGAGTAAAAGCAGTGACTAGCTTGAGCTCTCCCCCAAACCCCTCCAAATATCTGTACAAAATGACTCTAAATAAATTCGAGAGCAGGAGAACCCACAAAAAGACAGACTGAAACAAATTTCCAGCCCAAGACAACCTGGAAGGTTGACAAGAAAGGTCTGTTGCGTTGGGCTGAGAGAGAAGCGTAGTTCAGTGTGGACCATGCCAACCAAGAAGGGAGCAGGTCTCAGGGGACTGAATCAAGGGGAGCTGCGGTGGTTTCCAGACTTCTCAACCCACAAACACCAAAGATAACTCAGAAGGTCAGTGAGAAAGGTCTGCAGAACCTGGGTAGAGGAACGGTCCAACACTGGCCTTAGTGCAGCCCCGGGGTGGCAGTCACATTGGTAGCAGATGCTTCTGGAGTTCTTGGTCCACAGACAGTGGGGGGATCAAGTAGGTGATCAGAGGAGGATTGCAGGGATCTCTTTGCTGGCACTGAGGTAGGATTCTCTTGTTTTGCCTGTGCCTGGATCTGGGTCACAGTCCTGGGAGGCGGTTGTGGGGCAAGGAGGAGAGCTGGTGTGTCAAAACTTGTGGCAGCAGTAGAGAGGGAATCCTCCTCACAGTTCCAAGGCAGAAAAGAGTGCTTGTGGTCACTCAAAGACCAGAGCACAGGCCAGATGAGGAATAAACACCTCTCCTTTGATCATACCACCTTGGAGGAGCTGAAAACTTACAGGTCCCTAGAAGTACCTCTAAAACCCCTGAAGCTTGGGACAGTACACCCTCCACACTGGAAGCAGACCTTAACAAAGAGTTTAAAAGTCAAGTAATTGGCTGAGAACATGAACAAACAGTGTAAAAAAAACTCAGACTATAGAATCTTCCTTTGGTGACAAGGAAGATCAAAACATACAACTAGAAGAAGACAACAAAGTTAAAGCTCCTACATCCAAAGCCTCCAAGAAAAATATGAATCAGTCCCAGGCCTTGAAGAGCTCAGATGGGATTTTGAGAAGCAAATAAGAGAAGTAGAGGAAAAATTGGGAAGAGAAATGAGAGAAATGCAAGAAAATCATGAAAAACATGAAAAACACGTCAACAGCTTGCTAAAGGAGATCCAAAAAAATACTGAAGAAAATAACACCTTAAAAAATAGATTAATCCAAATGGCAAAAGAGGTCCAAAAAACCAATGAGAAGAATTCCTTAAAAAGTAGAATTGACCAAATGGAAAATGAAGTTCAAAAGCTCACTGAAGAAAATAATTCCTTAAAAATTAGAATGGAGCAAATGGAAGCTAATGACTCTTTGAGAAATCAAGAAATTATAAAACAAAACCAAAAGAATGAAAAAATAGAAGACAATGTGAAATATCTCACTGGAAAAACAACTGACCTGGAAAATAGGTTCAGGAGTGGTAATTTAAAAATTATTGGACCATCTGAAAACCATGACCGAAAAAAAAAAAAAGCCTAGACATCATCTTTCAAGAAAATTATCAAGGAAAACTGTCCTCATATTTTAGAACCAGAGGGCAAAATAGAAATTGAAAGAATCCACTGATCACCGCCTCAAAGAGATACCCAAAAGAAAACTCTTAGGAATATTGTAGCCAAATTCCAGAGTTCCCAGGTCAAGGAGAAAATATTGCAAGCAATCAGAAAGAAATAATTCAAGTATTGTGGAAACACAATCAGGATAACACAAAATTTATCAGCTTCTACATTAAGGGATCAAAGGGCTCGTCATACGATATTCTGGAGGTCAAAGGAGCTAGGATTAAAACTAAGAAATCACCTACCCAGCAAAACTGAGTATAATCTTTTGGGGGGAGAAACGGATATTCAATGAAACAGAGGACTTTCAAGCATTCTTGATGAAAAGATCAGAGCTGAATAGAAAATTTGACTTTTAAATATAAGACTGAAGAGAAGCATGAGAAGGTAAACCAGAAAGAGAAATCATAAGGGACTTATCAAAGTTGAACTGTTTACATTCCTGCATGGAAAGATGATATTTGTAACTCATTAGACTTTTCTCAGTATTAGGGTAGTTGGAGGGAATATATGTATATGTGTGTATGTATATATATAAATATAAAATTAGATAAATGTATTCTATATATTATATATATAAAATGCCATAAATAAATAAACAAAATAAATGTACAGAAGAAAAAAAGACAAAAAAATGGTAGGGACTTAAGAGAAGTAGAAGAGATTAAGAAGAGGTGGCAAGAATATATAGAAGAACTATATAAGAAAGATCTTAACATCATCAATAACCATGGTGTGGTAACTGATTCAGAGCCAAACATCCTAGAGAATCCTAGAGAGAGTCAGGTGGGCTTTAGGAAGCACTGCTAAGGACAAGGCTAATGGAGGTGATGGAATTCCAGGTGAGCTATTTAAAAACCTAAAAGATGAGGCTATTAAAGTCCTACACTCAATATAAAAACAGCAAATTTGGAAAACAAAACAGTGGCCACTGAATTGGAAAAGATTAATTTATGTCCCAATCTTAAAGAAGGGCAATGCCAAGGAATGTTCAAATTACTGAATAACTGTGCTCATTTCACATGCCAGCAAGGTTATGCTTAAGATTCTGCAAGCTAGGGTTCAGCAATATGTGAACTGAGAATTACCCAAAAAGTGGACTGGTCAAAGAGGCAGAGGAAATAGAGATCACATTGCTAACCTTTGCTGGATTATGGAGAAAGCAAGGCAGTTCTAGAAAAAAAAAATCTATTTCTGCTTCATTGACTATACTAAAGCCTTTGTGTGGATCATAACAAATTGGGGCAAATCTTCAAAGAAATGGGAGTACCAGATCACCTTACTTGCCTCCTGAGGAACTTGTATCTGCACCAAGAAGAACAATTAGACATAGAACAACTGATTGGTTTAAGATTGGGAAAGGAATACAAGAAGGCTACTATACATTGTCACCTTATTTACTTATATGCAGAGTACATTATGTGAAAGCCAGAATTAAGGAGAAATATCGACAATCTCAGATATGCAGATGATACCACTCTGATGGCAGAAAGTAAAGAGGAATTAAGAAGCCTTTCGATGAGGCAAATGTAAAAGCTCGTTTGAAGCTTAACATAAAAAACCCAAGTTCTTAGCACTGGTCCCATCACTTCCTGGCAAAGAAAGGGAGAAGAAATGGAAGCACTGTCAGATTTTATATTCCTGGGCTCATAGATCATGGCAGACAGTGGCTGCAGTTATTAAATTAAAAGATGCTGCTCCATGGAAGGAAAGCTATGGCAAATCCAGACAGCATACTAAAAAGCAGAGGTATCACCTTGCCAACAAAGGTCCATATAGTCAAAGCTATGGTTTTTCCATTAGCATTGTATGGAAATGCTGGATGCTGCAGAATCGATACTTTTGAATTGTGGTGCTAGAGAAGACTTTTAGGAGTCCCTTGGACAGCAAGGAGATCAAATCAGTTGATACTTAAATTAATTCAGGTTATTACACTGGAAGGTCAAATACTTAGATACTCTGGCCAAATAATGAGAAGATGGATTTTATTGGAAAGGAACCTGATGTTGGGAAAGATTGAAGGCAAAAGGAAAAGGGGTAGCAGAGGATAAGATGGACACATAGTGTCATGGAAGCATCAAACATGAACTTGGACAGACTTTGAGAGATAATAGAGGATAGAAACCTGATGTACTATGGTTCATGGGGTCATGAAGAGTCAGACACGACCAAATGAACAATAAATGATAACATTAATTCTAATACTTTCCGTTCTTTTTTGTTAAATGTCCACCCAGATATTCAAAAAGGGTTTTTAAAGAAACACTTTAAAAATTCCCTTTTGTCCATCTCTGAATGTTTGCTTGTACAGTTTTCAATCTATTTCTGTCTAATGTGATGGATGGAGTTTAGCTATTTGGTTATTAGGCTTTTAAGGAGTGAGGGGAAAACACATTTACATACCTACATCGATTTCACGGGCTTTCTTTCTTTCCTTCTTTCTTTCTTACTGACTTACTGCCTTTACTGGCTCGCTTATATGTCTACCTTTTCTTGTTGTTATTCCACACTTTTCTCTGAAACAAAATTCTTCTTTATTTCATGTGTGTCCTGAGCTATCATTTTCATGTTTTGCCAAATATATCACAAATTGTCACAAAGTAGGGCAAATGTTTGTAGTTACCACTACCATGATAATGGTAATTTTTGAAAGACGTTAACTAAAACTTCCATGTTTAGGTCACATCAGTGAGGCTTTAAAGGGCAAACGAATGCTTGTACAGCAGATCTGACACTGAAACATCTAGTACATACCAGATGAATAAATGAAGCCTTAGCTTTTCTAGTTACTTGGAAGCTTTCCCATCTGGTTGCTCCACACAAACTGCTTTATATTAGCTATGTC
Organism: Vombatus ursinus; assembly: GCF_900497805.2. Taxonomy (NCBI): domain Eukaryota; kingdom Metazoa; phylum Chordata; class Mammalia; order Diprotodontia; family Vombatidae; genus Vombatus; species Vombatus ursinus. Next base: position 20,264 of record NW_020946544.1, on the reverse strand, counting down.
TAGACTGTAAGAGTTATACACAAATATTCTACTGTGTTGGGCACGTGACGATTAGCCAAAGGACTTTCAATATTCAAAATCTAAAAAAGTAATAGCATCATCTGTAATAGAAACAACTGCCCAACAAAGAGTGGGATACCCAACCTTAACATAAGAAGCAACCAGTTGATTGCTTTTCATCTTTTGGAATAGGAAGATAACTAGGAAGCCAAAGGTAAAACAGTGCCAAATTCCTAACTTCTATCTCCACCTGCTGGAAGATAGGAAGCATAAGCCAAGTGAGTGTGTGTGTATATGTGCACGCAAGTGCTATTGTACAGAAAAAACACATTTTCTGATAATTACTACCCCATTCTTATTTCTAAAACCAAATTTATTTATCTATGTGACAAGAATGAATGTAAAAAAGAGTGCTGATATTCTAGTTACATGAAAAGTGATGCTAGAATTCTAATGGGAATGATGTTCTCAACAAATGGGACAGAATTATGTCAAGCAACTTATACAACTATACAATAGAGAGCCACCTAAAGTTTTGGGAAGCTTATGTAAATGGTTAATTAAAGGAAAATGGTGGCATGTTGTTAACTCACAGACGTGGGAATGGGGCTTGGGGGCTAGTTAAGTATAGATTAACCAAATATAACAAGATTTAAAAATAAATTCTGAAAAATGGTGATATTAAATATTTAAGGGAATGAAATAAGAAAAAGTTTTGTTTGCTTTCAGAAGATGAAATATGAAATACCTTGAAGTACTGCCATTCATTGTATTCATTTAGACTACAATGTGTAATCATGATTTTTGATCCATCAGGTCCCTTTGTCAAACATTGGTCATACTGCATGAGTTGATTTGCTTCATTGATTCTGAAAAGCTAATGGCAAACAAATGAAAATGAAACCTTCCCCAGTAATCCCCCTCCCCACACCCCGTTTTTTAATTGATACAAAGTCAATGACCTACAATTTCCTAAATTCAGGAATTTATGAGGACAGATCAGAAGTCACCTTTAACTCCTGAATTTAAGTGGTTTTGCCTTCAGTCACTTAGCTAACTAAATATCTGAGGTAGGATTTGAATTCAGATTTTCCTGTGCAGGATTTAGAAGAATGAGCCCTGGGGTTCAAATTCTACCTGTGATATTTAATATGTGACCTTGCGTAAGTCTTTCTTTATTTGTAAAATGAAGAGATCACATTAGTTGACCTCTAAGGTACAATCTAGTTCTAAATCTATGATCCCATCATGGTATAACTCTTAATAATAACAATGATATGTAGCGCTTTAAGGTTTGCAAAGTGAATTATGTATATTATCTCATTTTATTCACATAACATTATCTACTATGCTGTGCTACGACATAATTTTTTTAAATTACTAAAGGAATTAAGTTTTTCAGAGAAAAAAAAAATCCCTTTGCATTTCTATGCATGTCCCAGATCACAAGGTGCAAGCAGTCAGGGATTGTATACTTTTAAGCTCATTACTTTACTAGAAAGGCTGTGTGGTGTAATGGACACAGCACTAGCCAAGAAACCAGGAAGGCAAGTTTAATCCTGCATATTGGCTTCCCAATCTCTCGGTCCTCTAGTCTAGGCAACTCTCTAAGACTATACGTATAAATTGCAGAAAAGGTGCTGACTAATCTGGAAATTTCCTGTATCATCAAAATCATAGGTCTACTCTCTGTCCTTCATTAGCATTTAAAGTATTGAATTCTTCAGCCTTTGAAAATTAGAAAAAAATTACTAAAATTTATTTATTGTGTAAGAGTCTAAAGTTAGGGACAAGTTTATATGTTGAAATGAGAATATATTGAGAGAGGTCAGAGAATGAATAATTGGATTGCTTCTATGGAAATGGGTTTTGCAAGACTTCACATGTATAATTGATATCATATTGCTTGTCTTCTCAATGGGTCGGGACATTAGAGAGGGAGAGAATTTGCAAATAAAAATTTTTTAAAATAAATTCGAATTTAAAAAAAAAGTAATTGGGAAATATTTAATGAACTGAATAAAAATATAATTAAAAAAATGAACTGTTAGGGGGACAAGGTTACATACGACCTAAGCAGTGGAAATCTATAGTTATAGAACAGCACATTGTAATAAATGTCAAACTTTAGTCTCTGATATCTGATACTATTAGCAGCCTCCCCACCTAACAGTGTTTGGTCAACACATTTTCATAGCTAACTTTTTAGTTGCCAAAGAACTTCAGGATCAGTTATCTTAGTCTTTCTCAATCCAGGCTAGAACTAAAAAGTGATGTGAATTACCTGATTTCCTCCCATCCGATGACAAGGTCCCAGTTCCACAAAGCCACCATTTGCATGCCCCATGCTATCAATGCAATGTGCAGTTTCAACACCTCTGATCTGGAAATGAAAGATGCTATATTAGTATTTAATTATCTTTACTCTCATACCATGAGTTCAAAGCCTTTATGTTTAAACGCTACTGTTGTAAACTCAATTTACATACAGAGGATTGGAGACGCATACTCTAAGAAGGCAGTTCCTAAGGAAACAAAATGGCAGCTCTCTCAAAACTTGAGAATGTGGCATTAAAGAAATGGCTGTAATATTACGTTTTCAAATGGTCTACAGTTTGCAAAGTTAAAGGCTAGAATGTACACATAGGATCAAAGATTTAGAGATGGATGGAATTTTAGAGGCCAAGCCTCCTCATTTTATAGATAAGAGACTTTACCACTTGTCCAAGTTCTCACTTGGTAACAGATAAAAGAGCCAAGATTTGAACTCAGGTCTTCTGATTTCAAATTCGGCACTGAAGTGCTGCATCTAATTAGTCTAAAAAATTGGTCCAAAAAAGGGAAGGAAGTGAACCAGCATTTATTAAATGCCTACTATGTGCTAAGCACTTAGCAAATATCTCATTTGATCCTCACAGCAACCTTGGGGAGGTAGATGCTATTATTAACCTTACTTGAAACATAAGGAAATTCTTGTTTGCATGCTGTCTCATCCCTTAGACTGTAAGTTCTTTGAAGCAGTCTTTTGCCTCCTTGTGTATCCCTAGCACTTAGTATAGTACCTGGTACAGAGTAGGCACTTAATAAATGTTTATTAATTGATTATGGAAGACAGGGCATAAGTAACTTGACCACAAACAGTCACACAGTTCATAAAGTGTCTGAGCCCAAATCTTAACTTAGGTCTTCCTGACTCCAGGCCCAGAGTTCTATCTACTACATGACCTCTAGTTGCTTCTAAAAGGGGACAGAGGAGAGGGCGTTTATCATGGAAAGTTTCAGAACCATTAGAGCAAAAACTATAACATTATAGTAAACACCTTCACACAATAACTTTGTTAACCAAATCTTGTGAATTTGCTATAAATGAAATTGTTGGTGCTGCACAGTTGTTTCAGTTGTGTCCAACTTTTTGTGACCCCATTTTGAGTTTTTTTTTTTTAGCAAAGATATTGGAGTGATTTGCCATTTTCTTCTCTAGCTTATTTTACAGATGAGGAAACTGAAGCAAATAGGGTTAAGTGACTAGCTCAGGTCACACAACTAGTAAATGTCTGAGGTCAGAACTGAACTCTGGAAAATGAGTATTCCTGACTTCAGTCCCAGAGTTCTATCCACTGTACTACCTAGCTGCCTCATAACTGAAAAAAGGGTTGACTAAAAGAAGTATGTACTATTAAGGTCTTTTCTTTTTATATCATAGTCATTTCTTTATATCTTCCTCCTTCCCTCTCAGAAACAGACCCTCCCTTAAAACAAAGAAAAACAGGGAAAGCTATGTGGCCCAGTGGATAGAGCACCAGCCTTGCAGTTAGGAGGATGTGAATTCAAATCCAGCTGCAGACACATAATACTTACTAGCTATGTGACTCAAGGTAAGTCACTTACCCCCAACTACCCTCCCCCCCACACAAAGAAAAACAGATAAGAAAAAAAAATAATCCTTAAAAAAAAAAACTCAATTGCATACAACATTCAACTTCTAGAAGTCCCCCCACCTCTTTGTCAAGAACAAGGCATTCTGTTTTCTAAGACCATTCATGGTTTTTTAGTTCTCAAGATTCAGGCATCCTTTTAGGCATCTTTTCATTTACATTTTTGTAGTTATGACGTACCTTATTCTTTTGGCTTTACCTATTTTGCTCTGCATCAGTTCATAGAAATCTTCCCATATTTCTATGAATTCCTCAAATTCATGATCTGTAACTCCACAGTAGTATTCCATTATGTTAACAGGCAATAATTTTTTCCTGGTTCTTTGCTACCACAAAAAGTGCTGCTATGAATATTTTGGCATATGTTTGGACCTTTACTTTTTCTGTCTTTGAGCTCCTTGGGGCCCACATTCAATAGTGGGATTGCTGGACTAAAGAGTATGACTCCAAATTGTTTATTCAGTATGTTTGGCTCAATTCACTATATTCCTGTCTTTCCAACGCTGACTTCTTATTTTTTGTCATCCTTCCCACTGTGCAGGTTGTGAAGTGAAGGGGCAGATTTTTTTAAAAATTTGCTTTCTCTTATAATTCCTGACATGTTTTCACATTGTCTTATACAGTTTGCAATTCTGGGGGGGAAACTTCACATTTTTTGACCACTTAACTAAGGATTCTTGGCTTTTTATTACAATTTCCTAAAGACTAATTTTTCCCTATCTCAACTAGGCTAGACGAATAAGGGCTACTAAGTAGTCTGACCCCACTAATGATCAGTTTGGGAAGTTTGATCTGCTCCATCACCAACCTAGGCTGGTTTATCCCTCCTTCGATAAACTTACCCCTCCCTTTCTTGCCCGCCTCTATTGATTCTGGACTCACCATATTGATGCTGGACTTAGCGGAGACACAGAAATGACCTAGCTTATTGATGCTCAGAACCCCTGAGTTCAAGAGACCCACCTCAAGTAGTAAGGATTACAGGTGGGGATCACCATGCTTTTATCAATGACATTTGATACCAGACTATTTCCCCACTAGACAGTTTCTCTTTTTATTTTATCTGCATTGATTTTGTTTGTACCAAAGCTTTAAATTGCCTGTTTTGTGTTCCATGATCATCTCTGTGTTTGGTTAAGACTTCTTCCTGTGTTCATAGCTGTGAAAGATAACTCCTGTTTTCCTTGAAGTTATGTGTGTACGTGTGTATGTGTGTTTGCATGTGTGATGGGATTTCATATTCAGGTTATAATCCATGATTATTCAATATATACATACCATAAAGAGGCTGGTCTAATTTCTTCTTTCTAATTTTCAGGGGTTCTTGTCAAATAGGGAGTCCGTACCTAAGTAAGTTCTTGGGTTTGTGAAATAGTGGGCTACTGTTTTTGATTGTTTCTGGTTCTCCCTTATCTAACCAGTTTAACTGTTTTACTTCTCTATTTTTTTTTAAACCCAGTACCTAATAGTTTTGCTGATCATTGATTTCTCATATAATTTGAGGTCTGATAATGCTATGTCCCTCTTCATTCCTCCTTTTTTAATTGCTTCCCTTCAGATCTGAGACCTTTTGTTCTGCAAAATGAATTATTATTTTGTAATACATTATATCATTTTATATAAAATATATTTGTATATAAATAATATAATACACATATGTAATATAATACATAATTATTGTATAATTCCATAAAACAGTCCCTTGGTAGTTTGACTGGCATAATACTAAGTGTAAATTAACTTGGGCAGTATTGAATAGGGTTGACTTTGCAAGACATATTCCTTAGGGACTCATTAGTATGTCTTTGATTCATGTAGCTGCATTTAGTTATGGAATACACAACTGGACAATTGGACTTTTTTCGAGGTGGAGAATTAGGGATAGGGACTGTACCTTATTATAGAGAACCCCTAGGTAGAGTTCCTCAACCAATGCAGGTTAGAACCTGTTCAGTAAGTTAGTCTTAAAGTGCTCCTCTGGCTAATTAATGTGCCTGGGGTCACACCAACATAATGTGTCCCAAGTGAGTCTTAAACCCAGGTGTTCCTACCTTCTGGTCTAGCTCTCTATCCATTATGCTTCCTGCCTCAGGTTGCAAATTATATATATATGTATACATATATATATATATATATATACACACACACATATATAGACTATTATTGAAAGTTCAACATACCATGTATATTAAGGAAACTTACAAAAGGCTTTTACTTTGAAGATTCCTAAGTCATCAAAGAAAACCCCAGAGAAATCATAGAAATTCAAGGTTATCCATATCTGTGCTAAAAAAGGCATTGCCACCTATCTCTGATCTGCAAATGAGCTGAGAGGAAGAAAGGCATTCCTTACACAAGAAGGAGCTTGCTTGGCAGCTTCAGAAGGGAACAGAGACTTTGCATTGGGGAAACATCAAGAGTCTGCTTCATGTCAGCCAATGGAAAGGATTGCTGAAGGACTTTAAGTAATAAAATGGCACCTGCCATTTAAACTATATGGCTATTAGAGACTAAACTTATATGTTAGCTTTAAATCAAAGGCGAAAAAGTCTAGATTTACTAGAAGGTCCAACCAGACTAAGACAACTGTGAATGTAACTCAAAAATAATCAACAAGAGAGAACAAGTTAGGGTAGGGCTTGATGAGGAAACTGGGGGCTAGAGAGGTTAAGGAGTTTGTCTAACGACACAGGCTTAAGTGTTCTGGGTCCAGAAGCCCAGAGATCTTTAAGTAGGGAAAAGGAGACAACTATCTGCAAGGTTACTGTAGGAAGACCTGAATCCTAGTGTAAAGTCTTTGGGGCCCACATAGGGAAGTGCTCTTCTCTTCTTGGAGAAGTGGGGGAAAGGACAGGACCTAAGGAGAATCAGGTCGGCTTTACAGTAGAAAGCGGTGTGTGAGCCAGAGGGAATGACTTGGGTGGATATATTCAGAATAGGAAGCAGGCTCGGGAACAGAAAGGTTCAACCATGGAATCAGTGCCAACCTCAGCCTTTCTCAGAGTACAAGTTAAGAGTTTATTTGTTAAGCATTCATCCCAGATAACGGAGTTTAAGAAAATATAAGGGAGTTGACAGGGAGCTCCCCCTAAGTGATGTCAGTCAATCTAATAGCTTGGCTAGCCTTGAGTTAAATTAGAACCATAAAACTTTACTTTGTGAACTCATTGTTTTCTATGGTTTTCTGTGACAGTTCTTTCTTTCTCTCTCTCTCTCTCTCTCTCTTTCCTTCCTTCCTTTTCCCCTTAGCTTCTAAGTAATATTAATTAAAAAATACAGCATTCATATAGAGTGACTTTAAGGCTTGTAATTTGCTTTCTGTATACAGTGTCCCAAAAGTCTTAGTGTAGTTTGAAGCTAAGACATTTGGGACACCCCGTATTGTCTCTCTTGATCTTCACAATGAGGTAGGAGCTGTTTTCCTCATTTTAGAAATGAGGAACCTGAGGCCAACAAGGGGTGTCATACCCAAGGTTACATACTAGCTGCCTGAGGCAGGATTCTGGCACTTGTGGACTGTGGCCCTTTCCCACTTAGGGAAGTGACTTTCAGCCATAATTTTTCTCTTTCTGACTCAAAATAAAAAGATGAAGCAAAGAGATCCATGTTGTTTCTCCTTCCCATTCACCTAACACTCCAAGAAAACCTGCTTCTAACCAGGCTCCAGAATGGTGCCGTGGGGGACTCTACTGCCCCAATGATTCTCTCTGCCTTTTTCCTCCTCCATAAAGTCCCAAGGTTGAATACATTCTCAACCCTCCTGGTTTCTCATTACCACCTTGGGTTAGTGGTTCCTCAACATTCAGTTGTGTGTGAGGGAGATGACTGGAGCTATTTCTTTTTTTTAACCACCTCTGGGAAAATGGTGTGCAATCTTTATTTCAGGCTCCTTGGATGTATCAGAGAAACCAAAGGGGATGAACAGAACTAAAGGAAAAATGCTCTAGCTTACCTAAGTTGAAATCTGTGGAATACCACACATACTCTCAGGCACAAGTGTTTGGTTGGTATGGCTAAGCTGCTTTTTTAAAAACGATAAAATCTTTGAGATTTTAAACTTAAAATCTTTATTATGACGGCTTACTGGAAATATGGGCCAGGGAGAAGGACAGATATTCAGAACTAAAGGTGAGGTGAAAATAGAAGATGTCAACGAAAATTAGAATAAGAAAAATACTATTCTGTGCCTGATACAAACCTGTGGAAAATGAGGCTTCAATCTTTCTTAGCTCCTCCTTTTTTGCCTCATTGAAACCATTGGTCAGCTGATTTTCCATTTCCAGCAGACAAATCCCATAAAGGATCTCCCATAGTGATCCATGCATGCACTTGGTAGCTATAGTGCCTTGGGTTTGCTAAGGCTGCTAAGGTGGCTTCATCTTCGAGCAATGGGAAGTAACACTGGATATATGTCAAAGGACCAGGTTTTGAGTCCTGGTTCTATTACTTGTTACCTGTGTGACCCCAGATACTTACTTCACATTCTGGGCCATGAGTTTCCTCATTTCTAAAATGCGAGTACTATTTTTGAAGGCCTACCAATACCAAGTCTAAATTTATGATCCTATGTTCCTGCTGGAATCTATTTCTTAACCTAGCTACAGGTCTGGGATCTTCAGGCTAGGAGCAGAAATCCCTCCTATCCGCTTTGGTCATTCATCTAGTCTCAGCTTCCTTCCTGTCCATCAGGTTGGTTAAAGACCTGCTAAAGTCCTATCCTTGACCAAAGAACAACTGGTACCTTCTGAATGTGAGATGACGAAATTCATTCACCCCTCTGTTTTGCAGTCATAATTTGTGTCTCTTCCCAGAAAAATGGTTTTCTTTTCTTTTCAATCTAATTTTTATTTTCGGCTTTTGTTTTCACATCACCTCCATTTCCAAGTATATATCCCTCCCCTAGCCTTGCCAACCAAAAGCCATCTCTTGTAACAAAGATTAAAAAAGGACAAGGAAAAAAAGAAGCATGTCTGACAATACATACAATATTCCACACTTAAAATCTTCTGAGAGGATGGAAGTATATTTTCTCAAAGTCAGTGATTTTCGAAAATTTCCCCATCAGTATACATCCAAAGGAGAAAAATACTTTGAATATGTGTGTGTGTATATATACTTGTATATGTGTGTGTATCTATATGTATATCTCTCTTTATATATCTACTATTGACCAAACAATTGTTAACTCCTTTCACCAGTAATGGCAGGCTCATAATACCACATATGGTAATAAGAGAGGAGGGAGGTATCTTTCTCAAAGAGAGTGATTTTCTAAAATTTCCCTATCAGTACACATACAAAAGAGAAGAACACTTTGAATACACATGTGTGTATACACACACACACAATACATGCATTTCCATATGTGTGTCTATATATGTACACACATGTTATATATATGTATGCTCATATTTACGTATGTATCTATATCCCTAATGATCAAATAATTGCTAACTCCAGTAATGGCAGGGTCAAAATACCATATATGGTTATCTGGGTAAACAAATTATTAGTGCATATTTTCTCCTCTCTATAACTCACAAAATCCTATTTCCAACGTTTCATCAAGGTATGGAAGTGACCCTCTATTTTCAAAGGCTCAGGGGAGTGAAAGTTCTGATAGGTTCCTCCCACCTGGAAAGGGTTCCAATATGGTCCTGGAAATGGACTGTGTCTGCTTTCTGAGGACTAGCTTAGCTAAGACTAGAGGGGGTAGGCAACAGTGGGCATCTTGATGATGAATTTTTTGGCTGTGGCAATTCATGGTATAATGTGTCTGTGCAGGTCCCTTGCTCTATCTGCAGTGATAGGGTGCAGGGGATAGTAACAATCACAGTTTTTGAAACTCTAAAAGGTGAAATCCCTGCCCAATGACTCCTAACCAGGCATTCTACAGGAGACACTGGATCTTGTCACTATTGATATTCTTAACTAAATGGAAGAATGATTCACAGGCTCTCTACATGATTTTGGCTGGTGAACTCATCAATTCCCATGAATTCAATTATCATCTTTATGCCGATGAATCCTAGATCCATTCATCCAGGTCTAACCTCTTTCCTGACATGCAGGCTTGTATCTACAACAGCCTATTAGGCATTTCAAACTGGATGTTCCATAGATGTCTTAAACTCAACATGTCCAAAACTGAACTCATTATCTTTCTCCCCCAAACTTTCCTTTCTTCCTAGCGTCCTGCCTTTCTTTGTATCCTCATGTGCCTGGCACATAAGGAGTACTTAAAAATGCTTGTTCACTTCCCTATTACTGTCAAGGGCACCACCATCCTCTTAGACTCACAACTTAATGCCTTCTTCAACTGTTCATTCTGTCACTCCCCCCTGACCCCCATCACCATATTTAATTTGTTGCCAAGTCCTTTAGAGTCTACCTTTACAACATCTCCCCTCTATACCTCTTTCTCTCCTCTAATACTGCTACCACCATAGTGCAGGCCCTCATTACCTCATGCATGGATTATTAGAACAGCCTTCTAGTTGGCCTCCCTGCCTCAAGTCTTTTTCCAGTACAATTCATCCTTTAGGTATCAAAGTGATTTCCAAAGAAGTCAAAGCTATCAATAGTCACATAAAAATACTCTAAATCACTACTGATTAGAGAAATGCAAATCAAAACAACTCTGAGATACCATGTCACATCTATCAGATTGGCTAATACGAAAGAAAAGGAAAGTGACAGATACTGGAGGGGATGTAGAAAAATATGGACACTAATTAATGTACTGTTGGTGGAGTTGTGAACTGATCCAGTCATTCTGGAGGGCAATTTGGAATTATGTCCAAAAGGCTATAAAACTGTGCATACCCTCTGACCCAACAACACCACTACTAGGTCCATATCCCAAAGAGATCAAAGAAAAGGGAAAAGGACCAACATCCCAGGCTAAATCTGTTCAACTTTCCCCATTGGCCTCATCTGGCAAAGTATGCCAATCTATCATTTTTCGGTCAGTTTTTTGAGTCCTCTGACATTCTGGACACCCACCTTAACCAACTCTGGTTGTACCAGTGTTCCTTCTAAAATGTGCCTGAACAGATCACAATAGTCCAGATATGATCTGAATAAGACAAGTTACTATAACCTATTACATTTGAGTATAATACACCTGATCTTGAGAGATCCTAAAGGATAGAATTACACTTATTCATAACAATTTATCTTTTCTTTTCTCCTCTCCTCTCTGGATCAGTTCCCATTCAGTGCCAAGGGTGAGACTCTGGATGGCCTGGCCTGTTGCAACTGATTAGCAGGGAAGAGTAAGGAGGCAATTCTTAACCAAACATTTTCCTCCTTTCTCTACCCTTGGCCATTCATCCCTAACACCCACAGGAGCCCATGTGCCAATGAGTAGATACAAACGTACTGTGACCACTGAGTACAAGCTCATACATACCTCTCCCCATTCAACATTCTTGGGCGGTAAGGGATAGTGTGAGATGATATCATAAGCTATTTCTTCCATGAACCACTTAAAACTTTTGCAGTTGTGATCTTCCCGAAATTTTTTCAGTTCAGATATATCCCCATAGGGTAGTGCTTTTGATTCAGGGCGACTGGCATAGAAATAGTCTTTGTAGCTATCCCACCAAACCTCCACAACTCTAATGTAGTTCTGTTGAAAAGAAAAACATTTCACAAGGCAACATGTTAAGTTTTTACTTCGTGTAAAAAATCTGTCTTAATGGAACATGAAATATTTCAGGCCATCTTCAAGTTGCTGTGCTTCTGTATTCTGGCCTCTGACCTCATGTCCCTGTCCTCGGCTTCTCTGATAGTGGTAGAGAAGGAAAATGTAGGGGGCAAGGTAGTTAGCAAAGCTCTGGAGAGAGTACGGAATGAAGTGAGGATGGCTAGGTTTTCCTGAAAAAGAGAGATAGGAGATGCAGTCACCAATCATGATAGGGACCAAGGGGCATTGGGGAAAGTCATTTAACCTCTATGGGCATCTGCTTTCTTACCTGTAAGATGGTATTTGAGTAAATGATCTTTAAGGTCATTTTTGTGGGCAGCTAGATGGCGCAGTGATTAGAGTTCTGGGTCTGGAGTCAGAAGACTCATCTTCATGAGTTCAAATCCAGCCTCAGACACTTATTAGCTGTGTGACCCTGGGCAAGTCACTTAACCCTACGTGTTTCAGTTAAATCTATAAATCTGTAATCTGTAAAAATAAGCTGGAGAAGGAAATGGCAAACCGCTCCAGTATCTCTACTAAGAAAACATCAAATGGGGTCACAAAGAGTTGGACATGACTGAAAAAAAGGTCACTTTCAGCTCTAAAAATCTATGATTCCATTGTGAAAAAAAAAAAGAATATATTTTTCTGAATAAGTACAGGATAAGTTTGGAAATAAAAGTCTGACTTTATTATTATATATAACATAAACATAATAACTTATTATTGTTAATTTTCTGAGTATGCATACATAGAGATATTTATATATCTTTTTGAGTTGATAACAAGTAATGCTTCTTTATTATTTATTTAAAAGTCTAGCATTTGGGGTGATAAAAAATGCTAAAAATAATTATGAATTCTTAATACCTCTAACTCTATTTTTAATTTTTCAAGTCACTTCTAGTTCAATCATACTTCACAATTTTACTAGCTGTACTGTAACAGGTACCATTATCATTCTATCTACACCCTGACATGTTTGTTTTTTTAATTTTTAAAAATTCTCTGCTTAACAAATACCAAATTAAGTGAGCTTTTCCATATATAGTTGTATAGAAAAAGAATATTGTACAAGAAATTATGAATCTGTTATGTGCAACTTGCTTTTAAAATATATATATTTTAAACATACCTACACACCTATATGTGAATTTGTGTATATATCTACATACAGATATACTGGCGTGTATAACTTTCAGAGCTGTCCTCCCTGCCTGTAATTCTTTCTGGTTGTCTCCTGCACATTAAAAAAAATGCTGTGATGATCCTTTTCTCTTTCTTTTTTTGACTATGCTAGTCCTAGCCCTTCTCTGCCTCTCTTCCCCCCATAAAAATAGAATAACAAACCCCTTGTAATAAATACACATAATTAATGAAAAACAAATTTTCCTACTGGCTGGGTCCAAAGATCTATGTCTCCATCTGCACCTTGATTCTGTCCCCTCTCCATCAGGAGTGGCTAGCAAGCTTCATCATCATCTTTCCATCCATTTTAAAGGTGTCACTCCTGAAGAAATTCACCTCTTCTTATGGTTTCAATGATAAGACTCACCTTTAACGTTGGAGACGATCCTAAATAAATTGGTGGTGGATTTCCTTGCCAACCCGAAAGACGATATATATGTCCAACTCGAGAACAAGGGACAAACAACAATTTGCCACCACACTGCCATATCTACCAAGGAAAGAGAAATGTGGATGTGTGTTTTTTTTTTAATAAGGGAAGGATTCGCACCCCTCCCCAACAAAGCACCTAAAATCTACCAAGGAAAGAGAAACGTGGATTTTTTTTTAATAAGGTGAGCCTCCCCCCGCAAAGCACCTAAAATCTCATCTTAAACTATCTTCCTGACAACATAGTAAATTATTCACATGGTTAAATGTTAAGACACTGTGATTTCCACAACCTATACAATATTAATAATAATTAGTAATAAGAAAAGTTAAGGTTTATAGAGCACTTGAAGGTTTGTAAAGAGCTTTAGATAAATTATTCTCATGCGATCATACAACAACACAGAAGACTGCTGGGAGCAGAGCAATCAGTTTGCTACCAAAATGACTCTTTCAACATACTCCTGCAACCTTTCTTCAAAACGGTTTTCTAAACAATCCTAAGAAAAGAAGGCTAAGACAAATGGGAAGCTGGCCTAAGGTTGCTGAGCAATCGGCAGAGGTGGAAGAGGAGGGGGCAGGGAGGGCTGCAAGCCGATGCACAGAGACTCTTTAGTCATGCTAAGGTAATGGGGAAGTGCTAGGGTAAGGTGTTAGCTGACTGCATAAGGACTTCTGCCTGGTCAAGTAGCGGTGGTTAGAGCGCCACAACTCTGATTCAGGAAGACCTGAGTTCAAATCCTGCTTCAGATTACTTACAAGTTATAAAGTACTAGTTACCTGTTTGAGGCTCAGTTTCCTCATCTGTAAAATGGAGAAAACAGTAGCACCTGCCTCATGGGGTCTTCATGAAGATCAAAGGAGGTATCTATAAAGTACTCTGCCATCTTTAAAGCTACTTATATATATATATATGCTAGCTACTACTATTGGCCAAGGGGGTTAGGGGAATCAGAGGCAGATGAAAACCAGCATATTTTTCATCAAACTGAACTCTACATGGTAAGGGGCAGAGAGAGTATGTAGGGAGGGCACAGACAAAGGAGCCAGTTGAATATGGAAGTATGGCCAGTGAGCACCAACCCAACAGTGGCACCTTTCCCCACGGGAACATCTTCAGGGGAGTCACAGAGTGCCGGGGATAGCTTTGGGTCATCTCTTCCACTGCCGCGGAGTGCAAGGGCCTTGATTGCTGACCTGGGGATAATCTAAGAAATGCTCTCTCCTCTCTGGGTTTTCTTGACACTGCTCTCTCCTAGTACTCCTGTTACCTGATCCTTCTCAGCCTTCTTTTTTTTTTTAAATTTTATTTTTAACATCACATTCTATTTTCTTAAAGTAATGAAAGCAAAACTCAGCCATAAACTGCTTTTCAGGAATGTAATTCTTAGGAGTGAAAACTGGAGATAATAATAACTGACATTTATATAACACTTTAAATTCTGCAAAACACATTTTCCCACGTTACACAATAATAACTGACATTTACATAACACTTTAAATTCTGCAAAACACGTCTTCCTATGTTACACATCATTTGAGTTAGTAGGACAGGGACTATAGAGGTATTAATGTCTTTATGTTACACAAGAAGAAACTAAACACAGAGTTTCTGCCTTCCTGAGTTGAACAAAAATCCTGTTCTGGTCCATCATCGTGCATTAACCCTCATACTCCTGCTCTCCTTCCTCCCTTCCCCAGGTGAAAAACTCTGTACATTCTCTGGGTTTCTGGGTACATATTTGTGCTTATGTCCATGTGCATTTGGGTCCCATGTTCTTATGGCCTTTTTTTTTTTTAATTTGTCTTGGCTTGTTGCTCCTATGGTTAATGTCCTTTGAAGGTTTATATTCCATGCACTGCTTCCTGTGGGTGGGTATACCCAAGAATTAGGTGCTCTGCTCCCTCTTCTTCTCCCTTACAGTGATCTTATCAGCTTCTTCGGATTCAAGTAGCAGCAAGGTGGCACTGTGGATAGAGCTCTGGACCTGGAGTCAGGAAGACCTGAATCCAAATCCAGCTTGAGACACTAGCTATTTGACCCTGGTCAAGTTACTTGTCTGCTTTAGTTTCTTCACCTGTAAAATGGGTGTAATAATAACGCACATCTACGAGGGTTGTTGTGAGGATCAAATGAAACATTTGTAAAGTGCTTTGCAAACCTTAAAGTGCTACATAAATGCTATTATTATTATTATTGTTGTTGTTGTTACTCAATCATCCTCTCTATGGGAATCTGCAGACCCAGTCCTCATTTCTTTCCTGAGTTCCAGACTCATAACTCCAAATGCTTTTTTTGCTTGATAGCTCTACCTGGATGTCCCACAGGCATCTCAACAGGTATGAAACAGATCTCACTTTTCCAACTAAATCTAGCCCTCCTTCTAACTCCCTTTTATCTGTCAAGGGCATCACCCTTCTAGTTACCCAGGTTTGTAACCTAGGAGTCCTCCTAAACTATTCATTCTCAATCTCCCCCCCCCAATCATGTGCCAAATTTTGCTGATTCTATTTCCTTAACATTATATTTCCATCCCCTTTTTCTCTACCATAATAAAACATGAATGTTCATCATGTATAAGCAGGATGACTGAAACAGACTCCTAATCATTATAGTCTCTTCATTCTCAGCACGGCAGCCAAAGTGATATTCCCGAAAGCACAAGAAGTGTCAGTGACTCCCAGCCGTCTTTAGGATTACTGCATATTTCTCTTGAATATCACTTGCATTTACTTATCTCATTTTCTATCCACCTAACAATATATAAGACTCCCTGAGGAAAGGGGCTGCCTCATTTTTACATTTGTATCTCTAGGGCCTCACACAGTACCTGGCACATAAAAGAGGTCTGCTGATTGATTGATTCACCTGAGGGAGGGGCAGTAAGGACAAGACACCATCAGGGTCAGAGTATACTATGTCCCAGGGAACTTCCTCTAAGCTACTCCCCTCTCCTAAAGGAATGTCAGTGTCTGGCTCTCAAGAATCTGACAGAAACTTTGAAACATTAAAAAAAAAAAAACCTTTAATCTTTTTTGTTTTGTTTTTAGGCAATTGGGGTTAAGTGACTTGCCCAGGGTCACACAGCTAGTAAGCGTCAAGTGTTTGGTCTGAGGCCAGATTTGAACTCAGGTACTCCTGACTTCAGGGCCAGTGCTGTATCCACTGCACCACCTAGCTGCCCCAAAAACCTTTAGTCTTAAAAAGCACCCTGGAACCTAATGGTTAGAGTGGTAGGAAGTGAGTCAACAAGAATTTATTTAAGAACCTACTATGTGCTAGGCACTGTGATAAGGTCTGAGAATACCACGAAAGGCAAAACCAAAAATACTGCTGTTATGGAGCTCACATTCCAATGGAGAAGAGGACATGGAAGCGTCTAGTTCCATACAGGATATAGAGAAAGTAGATGGCAGGTAATCTCAGACAAAAGGCACTTTATGATCAATTAAGATGATATTTGTAAAGTGCTTTGTAAACCTTGAAGTGTTCTGTAAGTGTTAGCTCTCTTTATTATTATTATTATTATTAAGTATAGAGAAAGCTTCTCCAGAACAGGTACAGATTCATTCTTGATCCTTAATTGTCCCCTTGTCAGGGTCAGTCGATAAATATTTATTATAATCCTTAATGTCTGAGCTCCTCATGAGATGAGACATTTAAGAATAGGTAAGTTATTTTTTAAAGCTTAAATTCTGCCTTAGATGAATTTTTGATTCTCAAATATTCAAATGAACTTGTGATTTCATTGTCGTTATTAATCACTCCAACAATGCAGATCACAACCTGTCTGTGTCTCTGTCCATCCTGTGACTGGCCCTGCTATCCCACAGGGGCACCACCTAGTGCACCAGGAGCTTTTTCTTTTTCTTTTTTTTTTGTGAGGCAATCAGGGTTAACAGGGTTAAGTGACTTGCCTAGGGTCACACAGCCACTAAGTATCATATATCTGAGGCAGGATTTGAACTCAGGTCCTCCTGACTCCAGGGCCAGTGCTCTGTCTACTGCACCACCTAGTGGCCCCATAAGGTTTCTGTTTAGGCTTTGGTCTCATTTCTTTTTTTTTTTCTTTTCTTTTCTTTTCTTTTTTTTTTTGGTGGGGCAATTAGGTGGCTCAGTAGATAGAGCACTGGCCCTGGAGTCAGGAGGACCTGAGTTCAAATCCAGCCTCAGATACTTGACGCTTACTAGCTGTGTGACCCTGGGCAAGTCACTTAACCCCAATTGCCTCACCAGTAGTTTTTTTCTTGCCACTGTGAAGATACCCAGGGAGGCACATG
This sequence comes from Vombatus ursinus, assembly GCF_900497805.2. Lineage (NCBI taxonomy): Eukaryota > Metazoa > Chordata > Mammalia > Diprotodontia > Vombatidae > Vombatus > Vombatus ursinus. Next base: position 2,738 of record NW_020946544.1, on the reverse strand, counting down.
GATTGTCCATTAGTTATTCTTGGCTCTTGTTATGTAACCCAGACCATCTTCTTTTCTCACACACAAAAAAAATAAATATTCGTTTTGGTATTTAAAGATATGCAATAAAAAATAAAAAATCCTGTCTTCATGTGCTTGCATAAAGGGTCCCCCTGTCTGGAATGCACTTTCTCCTCTCCTCTAACTCTTGAAATCCCTAGCAAGGTTCCTTCCAGGTTTTACCTGATCCCTACAGTTAGTAAAGCCCTTTCCTTGAAGTCACTTTGTATTATTTTGTGTACACTTACCTGGGGACACAGCATGAATATAAGCTTTCTTAAGGGTGGGGACTATTTCTTTTTGTTATAGTAGGGGTGATCAGAGGAACTTCTGATTGATTTGGTGGGTCCCTCATCCATGTCTTATGATATCATCCTGTGAACTGGGGGACCTCAGAGGAACCTCTGACTTATTAGGTGGGTCTTTTGGTCCATGTGATGAGGTTAGAGCAGAGATTCTTGGTTTTTTTTTGTGTGTGTCATGGACCTTTTCTGGTCTAGTTAAACCAATGGACTCCTCCTCAGAATGTTTTTTAATTGCATAAAAATAAAATGCATGAGATTACAAAAGAAACCACTTGTACAAAAATATATTTATCAAAATACTTTTTAAAAAAGTTCACAGACCCAATTATGAACCCCGGGATTAGAGGGAGTCAGGGGTTATCTTAATCACCTGTTGTCTTTGTATCTCTAGCCTTTTGTTGAGCATTAATACATTTAATAAAATTTATAAATGTTTGTTGAATTGAAGAACAAAAAAGCCAAGTTTTTACTAAAGGAGCTCTCCTAACTTCTGAAAGTCATACAAGCCTGGACCACCTTAAACTGCATGTCTTAAAATGAAATGTTTTACCTTGTAAGAAATCTCAAAGTTTTCACCACCCCAAATCTGAAGACCCGGATCATAGAGACCCAATTCAAAGAAGAAATCCCGTTCAATGGCAAACAATCCACCAGCCATGGCTGGGGACCTAGGAAAACAAGACAATAAAATAACTAATAAATCCAAGCAATAAAAGCAAAACAAAACAAAAGCCAACAGAAAGCTATCCCCTCTTGTGCACAATCGAATAATCAAGTAATTGAGAGAAGATCAAATTCATGACAAAACAAAAAGAAATTATTAAGCTTTCTTAAAATAATCTATTTAGGTTTACCCCCTCAGTGAATTTCCTGAGTTTTTTTTTCCTTTTACAAACTACTTAAACTAAGCCTTGGCTCAGCCATTAGAAGGAGCTTTTGCTGCCAATCCAGGGGGATCCTACAGACTGAAAATGAAGCTTTGGCTTCAGCTGAATACGGAGTATCCACTGCTTCTACTGCTAAGTAGCTGGGCAGTGGTGCTGTCAGCTCTGCTAACTGCCATTACGGTGATTCCTATGACTTACTCTGGGAAGAAGGAAACCACTACCCACTAGCAGCAGCCTGCCACTTTTTAATTGAATAGTTTAGGGACTTGACAAATGAAAGGAGGGTATAAATCTCTGTAGGATGGCAGGAGAATAGCTTCAGTTTGTGCATCTGCAGTGGCCGCTGGTAACCTGAAGCCTCAATTGGCACACAAAACCTCATTAGGAATGGAACAGTAATTCTATTAAGAAAGGAAAATCTTATAAGGCACAAGCTGTTCTAATCTTCAGATTGTCCTGAGAGTACGGTACTAAAATATCTAGCCATATTCCAATGACATATGTTGTTTTGCTTCTTAAAATTATTCTCATAACTGTGCCTTTTGGAGTTGCAAAAATATCTCAGCAGATACTTAATCTGGAGAATCATGGGATGGTTTTATTTTAAATGACTATACAGATGATTTTAAGGGAATAACTTGTTATGACAACCTGGTAAATAATTTAAAAAAATTATTAGCCCAGTGAGTAGACAAGTTGATGATTTCTGAGCTGTTTTATAACTGTTCTAACTTGATATTCCTAGACTTTAAGTTTTATAATTTCCTTTTGCTTGCCATTTCAGTTAAGGAACAGAATAAAAAGTATAAATACACCATGAAACCCTAAATCACACAGAAGATCCTAAATCACAACATTGTAAGCATCTTCCACAAAATCATGACCACTCCCCTCCACAACACTGAACAACAGTATAAAAAGAGTGATTGAAATAATCATCAAACCAGTACCAGAGATTTGACAAAAACAATTTAAACACAGAGTTAAAAAGCCCACTTCTGAAATATTGCAGAAAATATTTCATTTTATGTCATATTTTGAAGATAACATTCACCAGTGGAGAAACCAAAAGAAATGGGATTTGAAAAATTGCTTTATTTGGAAAATAGATTGTAGTGGGGTGGAAGCAGGGGGAGCCAATTTCTGAAAGAGCTTTTTTTCCAATTGAACACATTCCTGAGAACAAACAGAAATAGAGGAGCCTGTTTAATATTTCTTGAGTCTTCCACCTCTACTGATCAAACTTGACCTGCTATAAAATGTGTCAGGCTGAATTGGCACACAAAACTGAAAGGAATATTACATTGTTGTTGTTTTTTAACCATTTGTCCTTCAATGTTCACAGGAGTTATACTCAGGCATTAAAGGAGATATATAATTTTTTAATTTTAAGCAGTTTATAAAGAGTGTTCCAAAAGTCTTGGTGTAGTTTTAAACTTTAGTAGCTTAGGACTTTTGGGACACTCTGTATTTCATGTTACATATGACATCCTTATTATGCTCAAAA
>NW_020946543.1:0-9399 GCF_900497805.2 Vombatus ursinus | reverse complement strand
GAAAGAAAGAAAGAAAGAAAGAAAGAAAGAAAGAAAGAAAGAAAGAATGCTTTGGTCTGTATTCAGATGACATCAGTTCTTTCTCTGGAGGTGGACAGCATGTTTCATCATGAGTCCTTTGGGATTGTCTTGGATCATTGCTTGGATGATGCTGAGAATAGCTAAGTCATTCACAGTTGTTCATCATACAGTGTTGCTGTTACTGTGTATAATGCTCTGGTTCTGCTCACTTCACCTTGTTTCAGTTCATGTAAGTCTTGCCAGGTTTTTCTGAAATCATCCTGCTTGTCATTTCTTATAGCACAATAGTATTCCATTACAATCATATACCACAATTTGTTCAGTCATTCCCCAATTGATGAGCATCCCTTTAATTTTCAATTCTTAAACACCACAAAAAGAACTGCTATAAATATTTTTGTACAAATAGTTTTTTCCTCTCTTTTAAAAATCTCTTTGGGATATAGACCTAGCAGTGGTATTGCTGGATCAAAGGGTATGCACAATTTTATAGCTATTTGGGCATAGTTCCAAATCACTCTCCAGAATGGTTGGATCAGCTCACAACTCCAACAGCTCATTAGTGTCACAGTTTTCCCACATCCCCTCCAACATTTATCATTTTCCTTTTTTGTCATATCAGCCAATCTGATGAGATTGTACCTCAGAGTTGTTTTAATGTACATTTCTCAATTAATAATGAGTTAGAGCATTTTTTCATAACTATAGATAGCTTTGATTTCTTCATCTGAAAATTGCCTGTTTTTATCCTTTGACCATTTATCAATCGGAAAGTGACTTGTATTCTTATAAATCTGACTCAGTTCTCTCTATAGTTGAAAAATGAAGCATTTATCAAGATACTTGCAGTAAAATTTTTTTTCCTAGTTTTCTGCTTTCCTTCTAATTCTGGTTGCATTGGTTTTGTTTGTACAAAACCTTTTTAATTTTATATAATCAAAATCATCCATTTTACATTTTGTAATGCTCTCCACATCTTGTTTGGCAAGACCTTTCTTGTCAAATATTACTTTCCTTCACAAGCTCTGTTCCAACCAAACTAACCTACTGAAGGCAGTTCATGGCAAAGTGGATAGAGCAATGAACCTAGAGTCAGGAAGATCTGAGTTCAAATCTAGTTCTAGCTGTGTGACCCCTGGGCAAGTCGCTGAATCTCAGTTTCCTCCACTGTAAGATGGGAATAATAGCACCTACCTCTCAGGGTTGTTGTAAAGGATCAAATGAGATAATATTTGTAAAAGTTTTTAGCACAGTGCCTGGCACATAATAGGCACTATATAAATGCTTATTCCCTTCTTTATGTCTATAAATCTATCATTTAAAATAAACATTTTAAAAATTCTCTCTCTCTTCTCCCTGCCCAGACCCAGACATTTGGTATTTGGAATGCACTCTCTCCTCATTTCTGAATTTTGAGCTACCTTTGACATACAACTCAGGGACTCCTTCCTATACTACCTTTCCTGACCCACACTCCACAACTGTTAGTACTCTCCACCTTTTCAAAAGGACTTTGTATCTGTAATTTATCATTTACTTATCTCTATAATTGTTGTATTTCTGTCCCCCTCTTCCCTCAAGTTCCTTGAGAACAGGGATTATTTCTTATGCTGAATTTATATCCTGGCACTTAGCATAATGCCTTGCAAATAGGGTTGGAGTTAGGGACTGGCCCAGTGATTTCATTGGTATAGGGTATTCCCAGATAAGAAAACTCCTTCTACCAATGCAGGTCAGACCCTTCTCCACAACTTACAGGAAGTTGCCTGGAGTACTGAGAGATTCAGCAATTTGCCTAGAGTCACACAGCCAGGATGTATCAGAAACAAAGCTTTCACCCAAGTCCTTCTGGCTTGAAGGTCATAACTCTAGTTACTGAATCATACTGCACATAGTAAGTGCTTAATACAGATTTACCAACTTGGTTTGAATTGAACAGGAGAAAAGAAATCATCATCTGTCTTTGGGAATAATATTGGACGTTTCAATTTTCCCTTCATGATGCCCGTGCACACTGCCCCTAGTAACCATTCCTCACCTCTTCCTAACAATCACATTTTTCTGTTTCTAATACAGCATTGGCAGGGGAACCAGCTGTCCAAACCTGTTAGAATGGCAGGTGTTGTCATGGCCTACTTATATTCTGTATTTGGTCAATGAAATGTCAAGAAAAACAATGTAACGAAGGAAATTAGTTCAATGAGACCAGAGGAGCCCTATTGGAACCAGTTTGAACTGGTTCACAAAAGCCTATTGTTAAATTTTTGGAGTGAATATTTATGCCCTTCTACAAATCAGGGCTTGATTTATGTTTGTGTTGATTGTCTAGACTTAAGAAAGTCACGGAAAAATTATAATAATGCATATTAAACCCAAAAGTATATGTACATTTTACAGATGTATATGTACTTTTTTTTCTTTGCTGGAAAACAAGTTGTTAAATATTTACTAGCATATCATTACATTTATAACCTGGGTGATTAGCCACACAATTAGAAATTAGAGATTAGAAGTTTGTTGTGAACCAGCAGCTCTGGAATAGGCAAAGATGCTGTGTCCAGTAATCTCACATGTCCAGAATTTCATTGTCTGCAGAAGCACCATCCCCACCTACTAGCACCCCTTTAGATCCTATGCACCTGTCTCAACTGTCAGACCCAGACACTGGTGGGATTCACTTATAACATAATAATGACAGTTTGGGGCAACTTTATGCAAGATATGCCAGTACAAAATAAGAGTAAATAGGCTCTAAGTAGATGAAGCTTCTGAAAACAGATTGTCTTTTGCTTTTCTTTGCATTCATAGCACTTACCACAGTATCTGACACACAGTAGGCACTAAATAAATGTTTACTGTCTGAGTGAGTGATAATAAAATGCTTGAAGTTTTAGATATGGTCTTCATAGATGTCACTACATGGACTTTACTACATGTATTCTGGCTGCTCAACAGCTTTTCTTTGATTCCTCAGTCAATAAACATTTATTAAGTGCCTACTATGTGCCAGGCATTGTGCTAAGCATTGGGGATACAAAGAAAGGTGAAAGACAGTCCCTTCCCTGGAGGAGCCCCCATTTTAATGTTTCCTTCCTGGTCCTTGGATGGTGTTCTGAGTAGGTGAGATTGCTGTATTGCTGGGGTCTTGAGAGGTAAAATTTATAACTATAAAACAGAAGAGATAAAAAGTGGTTTTTTGCTTTGGGAACAACACTTTCCCTTTTCTGCCTCTGTTACTGTTGTTATTTAAACTACCCCTCCCCTTCCTCCAATAAGAGAACAGTCAGTAAAGAACAGCAACAAGAACAAAGAAAAACACAAAACCATAGAGTTAGCATTAGAAGGGACCTGTAAGGTCATCTAGTGAAGAAACCCTTTCCTTTTACAGATGAAGACATTGAAGCCTAGAGAGGGAAACAATTTAGTCATACAGAAAGTGACAGAGCCAGGATTTGATCCCGGCTCATCTCGTTCTGAGTCCAGGGACTTTGCCATTTCACCATCCTCCCTCCCTAACCTTAGATGCTCCATTTACCCCACACCAAAAAATAAGTATTTCTGTGAGCTGAAAGCTTCAAGGCAATGGCCAGCTGCAAGAGTGACCATCAGCCATGGCAACAGCAAAATGAGTGCCAGCATGGATGAAGGCACTTGAAATCAATAATCAATCAATCAATAAACATTTATTAAATACCTTCTATGTGCCAGGCACTGTGCTAAGCACCTTTGGAAGTGAAGAAGGGGAAGGGAAGGAAGGGAGGGGGGACAAGGTTTATCATTTCTATTCAATTCAAAACTTTCTTACCACACAATTTGTTGTTTTTTGAAGGTAAAACTGTGGTCTCTGACAGTTCCTTTTTTTAAAGTCTTTATTAGTAGTGGATACTTCAGAGATATGAATTGAATTGAACTGAATTGAATTAATTTGCAAGGCTGAGCATTCATCAGAAACTAAAAGATCCTCAGAAAGTGAATAACCTTTGTGAAGGAAACAGGAAGATTTCCCTCGCATGAAGGAAGAGCTATACCTCATTGACTTTGTGAGTGCAAAGTTAGGCAGAATGCAGCCTACCCTGGTCCGTTTTCTGCTCCATTCTACTGTGCCTATCCCAACCTAGGCTGCCTCTTTTTATCTCTGTAACCACAGGTGCAAGGTCTGATGAAATAGAAACAGTCCTTGACAAAGTTCTGCAATGAGAAAGGAAAAATGAAAACATCATTAAAGGAAACTGGAGGCCACAAACTGCTCATGAGTGACTTGTTCACTATGCAGCACCCTTACCCATTAGCCTCCCCCAAGCCAATAGATCTGCCAGTCACCAGAAAAGAAGAACTCTATAACTATTCTCCAAAAAGTAAGGAAAAGACCTCCGCCTTCAAGGAGTGTATAATGTAATTGGAACACGTCAATGCTTAGGATTATGGGAAATTATAGGGGCGTGTGTGTGTGTGTGTGTGTGTGTGTGGAGAGAGAGAGAGAGAGAGAGAGAGAGAGAGAGAGAGAGAGAGAGAGAGAGAAAGAGAGAGAGAGAGAGGAGGGGGGAGAGGAAAGGAGGAAAGGAGAGACAGACACAGAAAGACAGAGAGACACAGAGATAGAAAGAGAGGAGAGACAGAGAGGAAACGTAACAAGAAATAAATCAGTTGCAAAGGAAAATCAGCCAAAAGTCAAACATGAAAAAATCACTCCATATATTTGTCTCCAAGTGACACCAACTTAATTGTTCAAATGAGCACTTAGCCAGTAGCAATGTGAATGACATGCAAATGACGGAAGAAGAAGAAGTTGAGCTATGAGATAACGGGGACCTTTAGAAGAAGGCAAAGGTAATGAAAGCACACATTTTTTTTTATTGTGCTTCACAGTTTACAAAGCATCTTCCCCACAACAGCCAGGTGATGTCGGTATACACCAGTAACTAGTGGACTGGTTACACAGTAACTAGTCAGTCAACAAGCTTTATAAAGAATCTACAGTTGTAGGCACTACACTCATCACTAAGAATAAAAAGACAAAAACGAAGCAAGGAAATGTAATGACCAATGTAAGAATGATGAGAGCTGGAGGACTGATAAAAAGTGTTTTTATATATACACAGGGTGTCTGGGGTGTTCAGGGAGTATAGCACCTCTGGTGTGAGGGCTGTTCATCCACCTTTGGTGTCCACCTTCACCCAACTCTCACCTGTCGCTCTAGGAAGCTGTATCATGTGCAGTGGCCGCACCTTGCGTAAAACCATCTGGCAGACGGACTAAACCAGCTACAGGGTAACCAACAGGTCTCCAACCCTTAGAGTGAATTAGGATTCACTCTACGGATGTCAGCCCAAGCATGTGAAAACTTCCTCTGGTGGGCAAGATGAGGTCTAGAGGTTTAGGGGTGCTGGGACCCCAAGATCACGACACACGGGTCCTACCCGAAAAAATTCAACCCAAGCTTTCTTTCAGCCAAAGAGAAGGTTTATTAAAGAGCCGCCATATTAGCCAGACTCTTAAGGAATCTGAGCGTCTGTGGGCCATTGACTAGATTGTAAAAATCTGAGTAGTGGCTAGATTATAAGAATCAGAGCATCTTAATGGAGACAAGATGAACCTTATATACAGAAAGACTATGGGAGGTATCTAGGAGTGGCCAAGTAGTCTATGAGGTAATATAACTCCAGGGGTGGCCAGGGGAGAATGGAGCCTAGATACGATTAAGGGCGGGAAGTGGCCAAGGGACATAAGGAAGTCTAGGCTAGGTTGAGGGTAACAAGAGAATTGGGAGATTGGGTATTGCCACAAAGAAAGGCCAGTTGATGGGATTATAGCCTCAGGCTAAAGCCAGAGATTTGGCCATGTGGGAAAGTCCAGGGTTTTTCCTTTTTGGGGTCTAGATCCCATCCTCATCAGGCAGATTAGAACATTTTGTTCCAAAAGCAATGAAAGTGGCTGAAGCACGTGCCATGGAGGGCTTAGAGCTTACTCAAACGTCAAAGACTTTTGTCTTGCCACTGGGCTCCAATGACTCTGGAACAGAGAGTGTAGCTGATGATTTTGTGCAACTCTATCTCACTTAAATCCAGTTCAGGTATGAGTCAAGGCATCACCCTGATGTCATTGGTAAAATTAAGGACAAACAATACATATACACATATGTAAACATAAGTGTATGTTGTGGTTTGCGAGAATAAACCCCAAAATCTGAAATAGTTTTAGAAAATTAGGTCATTTGGTAGAGAATAGCAAGCCAGAAAGGTGGTGTACCTCCCTGTCCTCCAGGGTCTAGAAGGTTTATATTACATAGGATTTAGATAACGGTCTTCACACACCAACCACACTTAGACAATTAAGCAATTTTGCCTAGAGTGCAACCTGAAAGTGAGATAGATTGAGATGTTATTTTTGTTATTATTCAGTTGTTTCAACCCTGTCTGACTCTTCATGACTCCATTTGGGAGGGGTTTTGGTAGAGATACTGGAGTAGTTTGCCATTTCCTTCTCCAGCTCATTTTATAGATGATGAAATTGAAGCAAACAGAATTAAGTGATTTGACCAGGGTCACACACCTAATAAGTGTCTGAGGCCAGATTTGAATGCATGAAGATGAGTCTTCCTGACTCCAGGCCCTGCACTCTATTCACTGAACTACCTAGCTGCCCTAAGATTAAGATGGATATGGGTAAATGTAAACACTTAATAAAATTTGGGCAGAGCCAAAACACCAGAAGAACCCGAAACACAAACTTTGATGGACCCAAAACAAGACCTGGGTGTGGGGCCCCAAAACAAGCATGTTTTGGGTGGATTTAGCACCTGGGAGAATCCAAAATTCCTTGCAGCCCTCTCCAGCATTCTTGGAGAATTATTGAGGTCAGAGCAACATTCAGGTTTCAAACAATCTCTAGATACATAAAACTAGATTCAAACAAGATTAAAAAGTGATAAATAATCCACAATATGTATATAGAGGCATAGATATGTACATATACATAAGTATATGCCTGGAGACTCAAAAATCAAATCAATAGGACTTTAAACTGAAAATAGATGGAGAAGAAGAAAATTGTCCATATTTTTATGGACTAACCCAAATACCACAGAGTGGCAGGGATGGCACAGGGATAAGAATAGTAGTGGGGAAACCCAGAAATTCACAGGGGACAATCTCACTCTGCTCTCACAGGGGCAAGGAAAAAGGACAGACTAGAAGTTGTCCTCTGGTGCCCACCATACTGGACCATGGTGAGAACTTGGAGCTGCATAGCATTATGGTCTTTATTTTTAAAAACTGGAAAAAATATGACTACAAAGAAATACAATTTCAAGGAAGAAGGGTCCTAGTAAGTTGTCTTCTGGTGCCCTGCATATTGAACCACGGTGAGAACTTGGAGTTGTGTGGCATCATGGTCCTTCATTCCACTTTGTGTCCTTGAAACTACATTTCTTTGTAGTCACATTTTCCCAGTTTTTATTAAATAAAAGTTCTTTTTCTGCTCCCTCTAAACCACCAAACTGTTCATCCACAAACAAGGAAGGCATCATCCAATATTTTTCACAAGATGACATGTCTTTACATTTGTGCCATCATTAATTTTCTGTCCAAAACCCTTCAAAACCCACCTGAAAACCATGTCTCTTTGTACACATATTTTAACAGTTTGTATTAAACCAAAGCTCTTTTCCTGTTCCTTTCAGGCATCAAAATGTTCATCTGTCTTACATCCTTTGCTAATTGCTTTAACTCTTCCTATACACAAAAGTACTTTCTCCACTCGTTTCAGTATTAAACTGCTCCATATGAAAGGACAGTACTGGGACAATGCCCTGAAGGAGGATAAAGCTGTCATTAAGATGAGTTGAGAAATTATTCATTGTTCTCCTTTTGGCAGAGAAAGCCCGCCAGTGGATTGTGTACAGGAAGTCCCCCATCACTAATATAATGTGTCTCTGTGCCAGGCTTATGATGTTTCCCGTAATCCTCAACTATTTCAATTGCTTTCTATCCATCTGTTGTTTCTGATGTCAAACAACTTTGTTTCTATTTCCATCACCCACTTCTCCACTGTGGGTCTTCGATTTCCTCGTGTAAGAGATTAATAAGAGGCTTCCACTTATTTAATGTAAGTATGCCTTCATATGTAAGATTTTAAGTATGTGCGTGGGTACTCCTCCCTAAAGGGTGCCCCACATGGTACATGGTTGAGGGGGTGGGAAGAAAGGAGCAGGGCTGGGGGTCAGAGCGGAGGAATTTAAAGAATGTTTTCCCTTGTAGCAAGAGTTTTAAGAGGTGGGCACCTCTCGGGTAAGTATGATCACCTCACTTTCCATGGTTAGTTCACTTTTTTTCTCAAAGGTTTTTTCAGTTAAGTATAGGGGTATTAATATTTATGGATATATGCGTATTCATATGCTATTCTCTCTTCTTATAGGTTATCCTATTTATGAAAAATTGTATCTGCCTGTGAGTATGCTTTTGGGGCTTCCAAAGGGGATCAGTGTCTGCTTTGAACCTGTTCATGCCACAGCCGTTGAGGCAAGGCTGTATGCCCCAGTTCTCTACAGATTTCAGAATTTCTCTTCAAAGTTCTACCCAGTGCAAATATTCACACCAGGCAAAGATTTAGTTTAACACTGGATTAGTTTAATACTGGATTTAGTTTTGTATAAAGGGGGAATAGGTTCATAAGTACTAACAGTAATAGCAGGCAATTAGGGAACAAATTGTTTTTAAACATAGTACCCCATAAGGACTTTCTCTACAACTTGGTGCTCACAAATTTGCAAGTTGGGTTCCCAGGAAGGTGACCACTACTTCCAGGGGCCAAGGGTATCTACCCTATGGGTCCACTTTCCTAAAACTATAGCTCATAAACACCTACCAATGAGCTTATCTTTAATAGTTAGCCAGTAGACACAATTAGCCCAAAACAAAGGCATTCTCCAAGATGGTATAAAAATAACAGTAACTAAAAAAATATTGCACCCATAAATCTGGGGTGTGCGTTCACATAAATATATACAATCCCTGTGGGAAGAGTGAGCATATACTTAGATTATACTAGTATTCAGGCATACATATAACGCCATATGTGTGCCCAAAGTGACTCACACCTCAGGTACCAGTGGACCTCAGTGTCTCTTCTCTTTTTGTGAAGTCCTCACACCACTTCCTATAGTGCCTTTGCTGGATGGGTCCCTCAGCTGCGTCCTAGGGTCTACTCCTCTCCCACAATTCAACTCTCTATTATTAACAGGACTAGCTCTCTCTTGAGATCATAGTCAGTTTCCTACCTTAATTTGCTCCACTTCTCTCTCTCTGTCTCTCCCTCTCTGTCTCTCTGTGACTCTCACACACACACACACACACACACACACACACACACACACACACACAC
>NW_020946542.1:0-4125 GCF_900497805.2 Vombatus ursinus | reverse complement strand
TCTAATTGTAGAATGAGAGGGTAGTGGTACAGCTGATAAAAAAAAAACAGGAAAGAGTATACTCCATTTGGAAAAAGAGGGGAGAGAGAAGGAAAGCTTTCTTCCTCTTCCTCATTCCCATTGCTGCCATCCTAGTACAAGCCCTTGGTCACTTTCATCTATTGAAATAGCCTCCTAACATGCCTTCTTACTTCTACTCTCTCCCCTCTCCAATCCATCTTTCATACTACTGTCAAACAAAACAATTTGTTTAATACAGAGATCTAGTCATGTCACTCCTTCGCTCAAAAATTTTCAGTGTCTCCCCATTTCCTACCCAGTAAAATTCTAAGTTTTGTTTCCTGGCATTCTAGGCTTCCATAAACCTCCTGCTGCCACCTCACTTCATATTACAGTTATCTCTTCTACATTTCGACTTTCCCCCATCACAGTTTCAATATAATGAGGGTCAGCATAAAAAATTAAATGGGAATTTTGGGGGAATTTTGCAGAAGTTGCAGTTGACACACGAAGGCCAGCAGATGACAAAAAAAGTTTAGAATCTCAAAAATGCATAAAACATAAGTACAGTATTATATAATATCAACATATTTTATATTTTAATACCATAGTAATTCAGATTTCTTCTCTGGTACATAGGGAAGACCAAAAATATTTTATGTAGATTTCCAGATGGGGGGGGTTACCATGCCCCTAACCCTCTCGATGTGGAAGAGATAATTGTACTTCCTTATATACACTCCATCCTCCAGACAAACTAGACTATTTTCTAGTCCTAAAGTGGGTGCTGGACTTTTCGTGACTCCATGTCTTTTGGTCATACCTATACCTTCAATGTACTGCCTTCCCCCTTCTATGACTGTTGCATTCCTATCTGTCCTTTCAAGCCCACCTCAGATACCACTTCTTCTTTCCTAATCTAGCCTGGTGAAAATGAAGATGGCTCCTTAGCCTCCTCCCATGCCCCTCAGACCTCATGGAGCTCTTTGTTGTATTACTTTCTAATGCACATATTTTATAGAGTGTTGACTATATATGTACCTACATATGTGTCATAGTCCCCTACTAGATTATAAACGACTTATCTTGGCTCAAGACACAGTCCCTGCTAACCTGAAACACCACCTTCTGTGTGAAGCCTTTGCTGATCCCTGCCCCATGCCCTCCACCAGATACTGGTCCCTTTCCCTAATCACCTGGCAGTTATTTTGTGTTATGCTTTGATGTATACATGTTGCCACTCTGAATGGACTTGAAAGCTTCTTGAGGACAGGAACTATTCAATATTTGTCTTTGTATCTTTAAAGACTAATTTTTTATCTTTGTATCACTAGAGACTGCGTGAGACACAGAGTAAAAGCTTGTTAAATGCTTGTTGATTTTCTAAACTTTGCCCTTCCCCAATGCCTAGCATGTGCCCAGCTCCTAGTATTTGTTGTTTATTCCTCATCTGGAAAATGAGGGTCGGGGACTAGATTGTGTTTGAGGTCTCTTCCAGCTCTAAGTCCTGGGATAGCCCAGAGCAGGTTAGAGAGGCATCTCTAGATCTCCTTATTTACCTTGCCTAAAGGCTCATCTCTGGGAATTTCTTCTTATCTCTTCTTCCCTAAATTTTCCTAGAGCCTGCTTATTTTACCTGAGGAAAGGAAATAACAGGTTCTTAACCCCTTAAGAACTCTGAGTGTATTCTCCTCTTCAAGGAAACCTTGAGGGGAGGAGGGGAGGGGAGGAGGGGAAATGATTAGATTAAGTCTGACACCGAGGAAATTGTTCAGGCTCTTAAGTATGTTAGGACCTACCACCAAAGCTAACTCAAAGCATCTGTTTGGTCTAGTCAAGGTATGAAATGTTTCTGCTTATGTTTTACTATCTCCGAGACTTTAAGTATTTATTGATTCTGTAACGGGGCTCTGGATAAGTTCAGAGTATCTCAGATGTCACCTCTCTATGTGGAGGAGGCTGGGAAGCCTACTTTGGGGAGAGTTGTGATGACCTGGAGTAGAAGTGCCTTACACTTTGTTTTGTTACTTTCTAATATGCATATCATATAGTGTTTACTATATGTGTACATACACACACACACACACACACACACAAAGCGAAACTCTGATGGGCTGGTTACATTGTTCAAATACCAAACATACGCTTGCCTAAAAGACTATTTTACGGACAACTCACACAAGAAAAACACATGGTAGTCAAAAAGAGCAATACAAGGACACCATCAAGGTCTCTCTTAAGAACTTTAGAACTGATTTGTGACATGGGAGACACTGGCATAGGACTGCCCAGCATGGTATGCCTTCATCAAAGAAGGTGCTGTGCTCTACCAGCAAAGCAGAATTGAAATAGCTCAAAAGAAATGCAAGATGTGCAAATTTAGACAACCCACTCCAAATGTTCACATGGACTATGTGTGCCTGACCTATGGTAGAGCATTCTGAGCTTGCATTGGTCTGATCAGTCATAGTCGTACACACTATAACTTGACTCTAACATAGTAATGTCATTTTGGTCCTTTTCAAGAATGAAGGACAACAATCAACCCATCTGTATATGTGTCATATTATTCTACTAGATTGTAAGTGTTCCTGTGTCTTAGCTCAAGAAACAATCTCTGTTTACCTAAAGCACTACCTTCTATTGTGAAGTCTTTCCTGATCCATCCTCTTGATAACTGTGGAGAATGTATAGACATTGTATAACTGGTTCCAGCCTATTAATCATGTGGTTAGGAGGAACTTTTTTCCACTGGCTGCATAAACAGAATTGGATATTTTCAAAAAGATCTGAGTCAGCTTTGAATGTCTCTTTGAGAATCCTTAGCTCACATTGTCCAGTGAGAGACTACATTGTAAGGAGAAATACCTTGAGTCAAAGCCATATGGTCTCAAGAAATGGGTCCCAGTCTTTTGCCTCTGAATTATTTCTTTTCCATTTTAGGTGATGGAGAAGAGCCTCTAATCTAGTGAGTTCAAAGAGACCAGAGGTTACCTTGCTATGGAGACTTTGGGTTTGCAGCCAGCATAGCATCGATGCCCATTAGGATCAAGAAGTGTCCTTTGAGAATGACCTGTATCCTAGCCAGGAGTTGCTGAGACAAGAAATCAAACTTTCATCAATGAGGCTCTTGGATATGAACTTGGTGGGACTGATGCTATGTGGTAACTGAACTAAACTGAATATTCTTTTCCTAAAGGTTGATGCGGCATAGGGTAAAGGTTGCCTTCAAAGTTTTGAGGGGAAATGTTTGTACTTTGTTCCTGCTATATCTTGGAAGTAAATATCCCTTCGTAAAAACTGCCCAATGTTAAGTGGTTAACCGGGCTACTGGCCCCTAGCAATAGAGGGAATACAGCTGGTAGGGAGAGTTTGGGTTGTTGGCAGAGGAAAGAACCAATTCATAAACTCTTCAAGGTATCCTAGACTGCTGAGGGAGGGATGATGGCTGCTTGGCCCTGAGACAGGGAAGCCAGACCGTGGCTTACTACAACACAGGTGTCATTTGAGTTACCACAAAATCAAGTACCTGCTAGCTACAGAGAGCAGGATTTTCTGGCATTTGTAATATGAGCATATATAAAAAGTCACAGAAAGAGTTGTTCCTCATTGCCCCCTCCCCATCCCTCTACCCCAGGCTTCTAGTCTAGCCCCTGACTCTTCCTGCTGGCCAATTCACTTAACTTGCTTTACTTCACCCACTTGTAAGATGGAGAGATCAACAGAAGCAGAATGATTATAAACTCCTTAAGAGCAGAGACCTTATATTATTTATCTTTTCCTCCTCCACAATAGCTTTCATGATGCCTTTCACGTTGGTTGTTGAGGGTCAAATGATATAATAAATGTAAAGTGCTTTGTAAACCTCAAAGAGCAATATAAATATTAACTGCTGTTGCTGCTGCTGCTGCTGCTGCTGCTACTGCTACTGCTACTACTGCTACTACTACTACTACTACTACTACAGCTACCACTACTATTGCTGCAGTTGCTGCTATTACTACTACTACTATTACTGTTATTGTTACTACTACTGCTGCTGCTACTACTATTACTGTTATTGTTACTACTCCTACTCCTACTACTATTGCTGTTATTGTTACTACTACTGCTGCTACTGCTACT
>NW_020946541.1:0-9397 GCF_900497805.2 Vombatus ursinus | reverse complement strand
GAAAGAAAGAAAGAAAGAAAGAAAGAAAGAAAGAAAGAAAGAAAGAATGCTTTGGTCTGTATTCAGATGACATCAGTTCTTTCTCTGGAGGTGGACAGCATGTTTCATCATGAGTCCTTTGGGATTGTCTTGGATCATTGCTTGGATGATGCTGAGAATAGCTAAGTCATTCACAGTTGTTCATCATACAGTGTTGCTGTTACTGTGTATAATGCTCTGGTTCTGCTCACTTCACCTTGTTTCAGTTCATGTAAGTCTTGCCAGGTTTTTCTGAAATCATCCTGCTTGTCATTTCTTATAGCACAATAGTATTCCATTACAATCATATACCACAATTTGTTCAGTCATTCCCCAATTGATGAGCATCCCTTTAATTTTCAATTCTTAAACACCACAAAAAGAACTGCTATAAATATTTTTGTACAAATAGTTTTTTCCTCTCTTTTAAAAATCTCTTTGGGATATAGACCTAGCAGTGGTATTGCTGGATCAAAGGGTATGCACAATTTTATAGCTATTTGGGCATAGTTCCAAATCACTCTCCAGAATGGTTGGATCAGCTCACAACTCCAACAGCTCATTAGTGTCACAGTTTTCCCACATCCCCTCCAACATTTATCATTTTCCTTTTTTGTCATATCAGCCAATCTGATGAGATTGTACCTCAGAGTTGTTTTAATGTACATTTCTCAATTAATAATGAGTTAGAGCATTTTTTCATAACTATAGATAGCTTTGATTTCTTCATCTGAAAATTGCCTGTTTTTATCCTTTGACCATTTATCAATCGGAAAGTGACTTGTATTCTTATAAATCTGACTCAGTTCTCTCTATAGTTGAAAAATGAAGCATTTATCAAGATACTTGCAGTAAAATTTTTTTTCCTAGTTTTCTGCTTTCCTTCTAATTCTGGTTGCATTGGTTTTGTTTGTACAAAACCTTTTTAATTTTATATAATCAAAATCATCCATTTTACATTTTGTAATGCTCTCCACATCTTGTTTGGCAAGACCTTTCTTGTCAAATATTACTTTCCTTCACAAGCTCTGTTCCAACCAAACTAACCTACTGAAGGCAGTTCATGGCAGAGTGGATAGAGCAATGAACCTAGAGTCAGGAAGATCTGAGTTCAAATCTAGTTCTAGCTGTGTGACCCCTGGGCAAGTCGCTGAATCTCAGTTTCCTCCACTGTAAGATGGGAATAATAGCACCTACCTCTCAGGGTTGTTGTAAAGGATCAAATGAGATAATATTTGTAAAAGTTTTTAGCACAGTGCCTGGCACATAATAGGCACTATATAAATGCTTATTCCCTTCTTTATGTCTATAAATCTATCATTTAAAATAAACATTTTAAAAATTCTCTCTCTCTTCTCCCTGCCCAGACCCAGACATTTGGTATTTGGAATGCACTCTCTCCTCATTTCTGAATTTTGAGCTACCTTTGACATACAACTCAGGGACTCCTTCCTATACTACCTTTCCTGACCCACACTCCACAACTGTTAGTACTCTCCACCTTTTCAAAAGGACTTTGTATCTGTAATTTATCATTTACTTATCTCTATAATTGTTGTATTTCTGTCCCCCTCTTCCCTCAAGTTCCTTGAGAACAGGGATTATTTCTTATGCTGAATTTATATCCTGGCACTTAGCATAATGCCTTGCAAATAGGGTTGGAGTTAGGGACTGGCCCAGTGATTTCATTGGTATAGGGTATTCCCAGATAAGAAAACTCCTTCTACCAATGCAGGTCAGACCCTTCTCCACAACTTACAGGAAGTTGCCTGGAGTACTGAGAGATTCAGCAATTTGCCTAGAGTCACACAGCCAGGATGTATCAGAAACAAAGCTTTCACCCAAGTCCTTCTGGCTTGAAGGTCATAACTCTAGTTACTGAATCATACTGCACATAGTAAGTGCTTAATACAGATTTACCAACTTGGTTTGAATTGAACAGGAGAAAAGAAATCATCATCTGTCTTTGGGAATAATATTGGACGTTTCAATTTTCCCTTCATGATGCCCGTGCACACTGCCCCTAGTAACCATTCCTCACCTCTTCCTAACAATCACATTTTTCTGTTTCTAATACAGCATTGGCAGGGGAACCAGCTGTCCAAACCTGTTAGAATGGCAGGTGTTGTCATGGCCTACTTATATTCTGTATTTGGTCAATGAAATGTCAAGAAAAACAATGTAACGAAGGAAATTAGTTCAATGAGACCAGAGGAGCCCTATTGGAACCAGTTTGAACTGGTTCACAAAAGCCTATTGTTAAATTTTTGGAGTGAATATTTATGCCCTTCTACAAATCAGGGCTTGATTTATGTTTGTGTTGATTGTCTAGACTTAAGAAAGTCACGGAAAAATTATAATAATGCATATTAAACCCAAAAGTATATGTACATTTTACAGATGTATATGTACTTTTTTTTCTTTGCTGGAAAACAAGTTGTTAAATATTTACTAGCATATCATTACATTTATAACCTGGGTGATTAGCCACACAATTAGAAATTAGAGATTAGAAGTTTGTTGTGAACCAGCAGCTCTGGAATAGGCAAAGATGCTGTGTCCAGTAATCTCACATGTCCAGAATTTCATTGTCTGCAGAAGCACCATCCCCACCTACTAGCACCCCTTTAGATCCTATGCACCTGTCTCAACTGTCAGACCCAGACACTGGTGGGATTCACTTATAACATAATAATGACAGTTTGGGGCAACTTTATGCAAGATATGCCAGTACAAAATAAGAGTAAATAGGCTCTAAGTAGATGAAGCTTCTGAAAACAGATTGTCTTTTGCTTTTCTTTGCATTCATAGCACTTACCACAGTATCTGACACACAGTAGGCACTAAATAAATGTTTACTGTCTGAGTGAGTGATAATAAAATGCTTGAAGTTTTAGATATGGTCTTCATAGATGTCACTACATGGACTTTACTACATGTATTCTGGCTGCTCAACAGCTTTTCTTTGATTCCTCAGTCAATAAACATTTATTAAGTGCCTACTATGTGCCAGGCATTGTGCTAAGCATTGGGGATACAAAGAAAGGTGAAAGACAGTCCCTTCCCTGGAGGAGCCCCCATTTTAATGTTTCCTTCCTGGTCCTTGGATGGTGTTCTGAGTAGGTGAGATTGCTGTATTGCTGGGGTCTTGAGAGGTAAAATTTATAACTATAAAACAGAAGAGATAAAAAGTGGTTTTTTGCTTTGGGAACAACACTTTCCCTTTTCTGCCTCTGTTACTGTTGTTATTTAAACTACCCCTCCCCTTCCTCCAATAAGAGAACAGTCAGTAAAGAACAGCAACAAGAACAAAGAAAAACACAAAACCATAGAGTTAGCATTAGAAGGGACCTGTAAGGTCATCTAGTGAAGAAACCCTTTCCTTTTACAGATGAAGACATTGAAGCCTAGAGAGGGAAACAATTTAGTCATACAGAAAGTGACAGAGCCAGGATTTGATCCCGGCTCATCTCGTTCTGAGTCCAGGGACTTTGCCATTTCACCATCCTCCCTCCCTAACCTTAGATGCTCCATTTACCCCACACCAAAAAATAAGTATTTCTGTGAGCTGAAAGCTTCAAGGCAATGGCCAGCTGCAAGAGTGACCATCAGCCATGGCAACAGCAAAATGAGTGCCAGCATGGATGAAGGCACTTGAAATCAATAATCAATCAATCAATAAACATTTATTAAATACCTTCTATGTGCCAGGCACTGTGCTAAGCACCTTTGGAAGTGAAGAAGGGGAAGGGAAGGAAGGGAGGGGGGACAAGGTTTATCATTTCTATTCAATTCAAAACTTTCTTACCACACAATTTGTTGTTTTTTGAAGGTAAAACTGTGGTCTCTGACAGTTCCTTTTTTTAAAGTCTTTATTAGTAGTGGATACTTCAGAGATATGAATTGAATTGAACTGAATTGAATTAATTTGCAAGGCTGAGCATTCATCAGAAACTAAAAGATCCTCAGAAAGTGAATAACCTTTGTGAAGGAAACAGGAAGATTTCCCTCGCATGAAGGAAGAGCTATACCTCATTGACTTTGTGAGTGCAAAGTTAGGCAGAATGCAGCCTACCCTGGTCCGTTTTCTGCTCCATTCTACTGTGCCTATCCCAACCTAGGCTGCCTCTTTTTATCTCTGTAACCACAGGTGCAAGGTCTGATGAAATAGAAACAGTCCTTGACAAAGTTCTGCAATGAGAAAGGAAAAATGAAAACATCATTAAAGGAAACTGGAGGCCACAAACTGCTCATGAGTGACTTGTTCACTATGCAGCACCCTTACCCATTAGCCTCCCCCAAGCCAATAGATCTGCCAGTCACCAGAAAAGAAGAACTCTATAACTATTCTCCAAAAAGTAAGGAAAAGACCTCCGCCTTCAAGGAGTGTATAATGTAATTGGAACACGTCAATGCTTAGGATTATGGGAAATTATAGGGGCGTGTGTGTGTGTGTGTGTGTGTGTGGAGAGAGAGAGAGAGAGAGAGAGAGAGAGAGAGAGAGAGAGAGAGAGAGAGAAAGAGAGAGAGAGAGAGGAGGGGGGAGAGGAAAGGAGGAAAGGAGAGACAGACACAGAAAGACAGAGAGACACAGAGATAGAAAGAGAGGAGAGACAGAGAGGAAACGTAACAAGAAATAAATCAGTTGCAAAGGAAAATCAGCCAAAAGTCAAACATGAAAAAATCACTCCATATATTTGTCTCCAAGTGACACCAACTTAATTGTTCAAATGAGCACTTAGCCAGTAGCAATGTGAATGACATGCAAATGACGGAAGAAGAAGAAGTTGAGCTATGAGATAACGGGGACCTTTAGAAGAAGGCAAAGGTAATGAAAGCACACATTTTTTTTTATTGTGCTTCACAGTTTACAAAGCATCTTCCCCACAACAGCCAGGTGATGTCGGTATACACCAGTAACTAGTGGACTGGTTACACAGTAACTAGTCAGTCAACAAGCTTTATAAAGAATCTACAGTTGTAGGCACTACACTCATCACTAAGAATAAAAAGACAAAAACGAAGCAAGGAAATGTAATGACCAATGTAAGAATGATGAGAGCTGGAGGACTGATAAAAAGTGTTTTTATATATACACAGGGTGTCTGGGGTGTTCAGGGAGTATAGCACCTCTGGTGTGAGGGCTGTTCATCCACCTTTGGTGTCCACCTTCACCCAACTCTCACCTGTCGCTCTAGGAAGCTGTATCATGTGCAGTGGCCGCACCTTGCGTAAAACCATCTGGCAGACGGACTAAACCAGCTACAGGGTAACCAACAGGTCTCCAACCCTTAGAGTGAATTAGGATTCACTCTACGGATGTCAGCCCAAGCATGTGAAAACTTCCTCTGGTGGGCATGATGAGGTCTAGAGGTTTAGGGGTGCTGGGACCCCAAGATCACGACACACGGGTCCTACCCGAAAAAATTCAACCCAAGCTTTCTTTCAGCCAAAGAGAAGGTTTATTAAAGAGCCGCCATATTAGCCAGACTCTTAAGGAATCTGAGCGTCTGTGGGCCATTGACTAGATTGTAAAAATCTGAGTAGTGGCTAGATTATAAGAATCAGAGCATCTTAATGGAGACAAGATGAACCTTATATACAGAAAGACTATGGGAGGTATCTAGGAGTGGCCAAGTAGTCTATGAGGTAATATAACTCCAGGGGTGGCCAGGGGAGAATGGAGCCTAGATACGATTAAGGGCGGGAAGTGGCCAAGGGACATAAGGAAGTCTAGGCTAGGTTGAGGGTAACAAGAGAATTGGGAGATTGGGTATTGCCACAAAGAAAGGCCAGTTGATGGGATTATAGCCTCAGGCTAAAGCCAGAGATTTGGCCATGTGGGAAAGTCCAGGGTTTTTCCTTTTTGGGGTCTAGATCCCATCCTCATCAGGCAGATTAGAACATTTTGTTCCAAAAGCAATGAAAGTGGCTGAAGCACGTGCCATGGAGGGCTTAGAGCTTACTCAAACGTCAAAGACTTTTGTCTTGCCACTGGGCTCCAATGACTCTGGAACAGAGAGTGTAGCTGATGATTTTGTGCAACTCTATCTCACTTAAATCCAGTTCAGGTATGAGTCAAGGCATCACCCTGATGTCATTGGTAAAATTAAGGACAAACAATACATATACACATATGTAAACATAAGTGTATGTTGTGGTTTGCGAGAATAAACCCCAAAATCTGAAATAGTTTTAGAAAATTAGGTCATTTGGTAGAGAATAGCAAGCCAGAAAGGTGGTGTACCTCCCTGTCCTCCAGGGTCTAGAAGGTTTATATTACATAGGATTTAGATAACGGTCTTCACACACCAACCACACTTAGACAATTAAGCAATTTTGCCTAGAGTGCAACCTGAAAGTGAGATAGATTGAGATGTTATTTTTGTTATTATTCAGTTGTTTCAACCCTGTCTGACTCTTCATGACTCCATTTGGGAGGGGTTTTGGTAGAGATACTGGAGTAGTTTGCCATTTCCTTCTCCAGCTCATTTTATAGATGATGAAATTGAAGCAAACAGAATTAAGTGATTTGACCAGGGTCACACACCTAATAAGTGTCTGAGGCCAGATTTGAATGCATGAAGATGAGTCTTCCTGACTCCAGGCCCTGCACTCTATTCACTGAACTACCTAGCTGCCCTAAGATTAAGATGGATATGGGTAAATGTAAACACTTAATAAAATTTGGGCAGAGCCAAAACACCAGAAGAACCCGAAACACAAACTTTGATGGACCCAAAACAAGACCTGGGTGTGGGGCCCCAAAACAAGCATGTTTTGGGTGGATTTAGCACCTGGGAGAATCCAAAATTCCTTGCAGCCCTCTCCAGCATTCTTGGAGAATTATTGAGGTCAGAGCAACATTCAGGTTTCAAACAATCTCTAGATACATAAAACTAGATTCAAACAAGATTAAAAAGTGATAAATAATCCACAATATGTATATAGAGGCATAGATATGTACATATACATAAGTATATGCCTGGAGACTCAAAAATCAAATCAATAGGACTTTAAACTGAAAATAGATGGAGAAGAAGAAAATTGTCCATATTTTTATGGACTAACCCAAATACCACAGAGTGGCAGGGATGGCACAGGGATAAGAATAGTAGTGGGGAAACCCAGAAATTCACAGGGGACAATCTCACTCTGCTCTCACAGGGGCAAGGAAAAAGGACAGACTAGAAGTTGTCCTCTGGTGCCCACCATACTGGACCATGGTGAGAACTTGGAGCTGCATAGCATTATGGTCTTTATTTTTAAAAACTGGAAAAAATATGACTACAAAGAAATACAATTTCAAGGAAGAAGGGTCCTAGTAAGTTGTCTTCTGGTGCCCTGCATATTGAACCACGGTGAGAACTTGGAGTTGTGTGGCATCATGGTCCTTCATTCCACTTTGTGTCCTTGAAACTACATTTCTTTGTAGTCACATTTTCCCAGTTTTTATTAAATAAAAGTTCTTTTTCTGCTCCCTCTAAACCACCAAACTGTTCATCCACAAACAAGGAAGGCATCATCCAATATTTTTCACAAGATGACATGTCTTTACATTTGTGCCATCATTAATTTTCTGTCCAAAACCCTTCAAAACCCACCTGAAAACCATGTCTCTTTGTACACATATTTTAACAGTTTGTATTAAACCAAAGCTCTTTTCCTGTTCCTTTCAGGCATCAAAATGTTCATCTGTCTTACATCCTTTGCTAATTGCTTTAACTCTTCCTATACACAAAAGTACTTTCTCCACTCGTTTCAGTATTAAACTGCTCCATATGAAAGGACAGTACTGGGACAATGCCCTGAAGGAGGATAAAGCTGTCATTAAGATGAGTTGAGAAATTATTCATTGTTCTCCTTTTGGCAGAGAAAGCCCGCCAGTGGATTGTGTACAGGAAGTCCCCCATCACTAATATAATGTGTCTCTGTGCCAGGCTTATGATGTTTCCCGTAATCCTCAACTATTTCAATTGCTTTCTATCCATCTGTTGTTTCTGATGTCAAACAACTTTGTTTCTATTTCCATCACCCACTTCTCCACTGTGGGTCTTCGATTTCCTCGTGTAAGAGATTAATAAGAGGCTTCCACTTATTTAATGTAAGTATGCCTTCATATGTAAGATTTTAAGTATGTGCGTGGGTACTCCTCCCTAAAGGGTGCCCCACATGGTACATGGTTGAGGGGGTGGGAAGAAAGGAGCAGGGCTGGGGGTCAGAGCGGAGGAATTTAAAGAATGTTTTCCCTTGTAGCAAGAGTTTTAAGAGGTGGGCACCTCTCGGGTAAGTATGATCACCTCACTTTCCATGGTTAGTTCACTTTTTTTCTCAAAGGTTTTTTCAGTTAAGTATAGGGGTATTAATATTTATGGATATATGCGTATTCATATGCTATTCTCTCTTCTTATAGGTTATCCTATTTATGAAAAATTGTATCTGCCTGTGAGTATGCTTTTGGGGCTTCCAAAGGGGATCAGTGTCTGCTTTGAACCTGTTCATGCCACAGCCGTTGAGGCAAGGCTGTATGCCCCAGTTCTCTACAGATTTCAGAATTTCTCTTCAAAGTTCTACCCAGTGCAAATATTCACACCAGGCAAAGATTTAGTTTAACACTGGATTAGTTTAATACTGGATTTAGTTTTGTATAAAGGGGGAATAGGTTCATAAGTACTAACAGTAATAGCAGGCAATTAGGGAACAAATTGTTTTTAAACATAGTACCCCATAAGGACTTTCTCTACAACTTGGTGCTCACAAATTTGCAAGTTGGGTTCCCAGGAAGGTGACCACTACTTCCAGGGGCCAAGGGTATCTACCCTATGGGTCCACTTTCCTAAAACTATAGCTCATAAACACCTACCAATGAGCTTATCTTTAATAGTTAGCCAGTAGACACAATTAGCCCAAAACAAAGGCATTCTCCAAGATGGTATAAAAATAACAGTAACTAAAAAAATATTGCACCCATAAATCTGGGGTGTGCGTTCACATAAATATATACAATCCCTGTGGGAAGAGTGAGCATATACTTAGATTATACTAGTATTCAGGCATACATATAACGCCATATGTGTGCCCAAAGTGACTCACACCTCAGGTACCAGTGGACCTCAGTGTCTCTTCTCTTTTTGTGAAGTCCTCACACCACTTCCTATAGTGCCTTTGCTGGATGGGTCCCTCAGCTGCGTCCTAGGGTCTACTCCTCTCCCACAATTCAACTCTCTATTATTAACAGGACTAGCTCTCTCTTGAGATCATAGTCAGTTTCCTACCTTAATTTGCTCCACTTCTCTCTCTCTGTCTCTCCCTCTCTGTCTCTCTGTGACTCTCACACACACACACACACACACACACACACACACACACACACACACAC
>NW_020946540.1:0-11590 GCF_900497805.2 Vombatus ursinus | reverse complement strand
TTACTGTTATTGTTACTACTACTGCTGCTGCTACTGCTACTACTATTGCTGCTGTTGCTGCTGCTGCTACTATTACTACTGTTGCGGCTACTATTTCTGCTATTGCTACTACTGCTGCTGCTATTGCTACTGCTGCTGCTGCTGCTGCCTTTGCTCTTAGGGATTTTATGTTCTATAGGAGGCAGAATATATAGCTATAAAAGTATAGACAAAATAAATTAAGAAACTGCATTAGCTGATGGGGAACAAGTGGTACTTGGGAAGTGAGAGTCTATGAGGCAAAAGTGAGGAGGAAGTGCATTCTAGGCAAAGGAAATGGTGTGCCCAGTGTGTGAGAAACTGAGGGATTAGTGTGGTTGGACCAAGTGAGAGGTGATGAAGGCCAATAAAAAGATGACAGGCTATCTCACTATGACTGTGAGAAGGGGACAGAATGTTAAGGAGATAAAACTGACAAGATCTGGCACTTGGGTATCTGAGGTAAGGGAGAGTAAAGGGTCAAAGATGAGACAAAAGTTGTGAACCCAAGTTACAGGAAGGATAGTGGTACCCTGGGCAGGTATAAGAAAATTTAGAAGAGCAATGAGTATGTATGACTCACTCTATCTTCCACAGAACTAAAAAGGGGAAGGAGAGCTTTGACTCACTGATCACTGCCCCAGAGCATAAAAGTCACCCTTTAAGGGGTGCTTGCTGCAGCCACAAGGTGATCTTGGGGGAAGGGAGTGGTTTTGCTGGGGGTTGAGGATAGGGGGGGAATTTCCCAATGGCATCAGTGCAGCAGATCCAGTAGGAGGACTCAGTTAAGTTAATAATAGGGGTTTAACATCTGGTTTAGAAAGGAAACAGTTGGGAGCTTATACAGAGACGGGAGGGAATCAATGAGGAGTATTAGAGAATAAGGTAGGTGTGGCTATATTAGAGATAAACTCTCAGCTTGCTGTTTCAGTGAGGCTGGGATATGACCTATCTGAGCATTCCCTGATATCCTCAGCTATGGCAGGTAGGAGATCACTAATCTTAGAATAAAAGAAAACACACAACAAACCCTATACCATCAGAAAAACAACTTCAAATCCACTAATGAAATCCAAACCTCAACAAAGAATGAGGACAAAGAAGCCCAGTGAAACCCAGTCATCCCGCTCTAACCAGCTCAGTGCTAAGAAATCTCCCTTTTTTTCTTCCCCGCTTCTAACTCAGTGGTTTCCAGTATGGGGATGGGGGATGGTCTGATCCCAAGGCATTTGTGATCAACCAGCAATGCTGCCCATAGCCTCTTTAAAGCAGATGAAATCTAAAGCCACATGACCTTCACTGGGGCCTACTTAAAAAAAAAAAAAAAAACAGGAGGTAACACTCCAATGAAAGGCAGTATGATAGAGTGGATGGTATGGAGGATTTTGAATCAAGAAGACCTGGGTTCCAATCCAGCTTCTGATACATATTAGCTGTATGACCATGGACAAGCCTCTGAACCTGGGTAAGGCTCAATATATAAATGCCAATCAATCAACAAGCATTCATTAAGTGCCTACTTTGTGCCAGGTCCTGAGAATACAAAGACAAAAAGTGATATAGCCTTTGGTCTTAGGGATCTTATGTTCCATAGGGGGCAGAATAAATACCTACAGAAGTGTAGACAGAATAAATTCAAGGTAGTTTAGAAGAAACTGTATTGGAAGATGGGGACATCAGGGAAGCCTTAGTATTGCAGATGGTTCTTGGCCAGAGTCTTGAGAAAGTAAGAGTGTATGAGGTAGAAATGAGGAGGAAGAACACCATAGGCAAAGGGACAGCCAGTACAAAGACAAAGAGAGGGGGAACGGAGTGCTCTGTGTGTGTGTGTTTGTGTGTGTGTGTGTGTGTGTAATAGAGAGAGGGCTAGTAAGGTTGGACCACAAAGTGCAAGAAGTAATTTCTAATTTCTAATAAGGCTGGAAAGGTAGGTTGGAGGTGTTTTGTGCAAGGTTTTAAAAGTCAAACCAAGAAACTTATATTTAACCCTAGAGACAATGGGGAGCCACAGGAGTTCACTGAGTAGGTGAGTAACTGATGTGCCCTTAAAGGTCTCATAGCCAACTAGCGGCAAGGGCAGAACTCAAACTCAGTTCTGCTAACACTTAGTCCTGTGCTGTTTCCATTCTACCTTGGTGCTCTCTGTTCATCATTTCCCCCACTTTATGCAAGAGGAGAAAAAAGATGAGGAACGTTAAGTGACTTGCCCAGTCACATAGCAAACTGAGTGGGCAAAACTGGTCTCTTTCCAATGGCTGGGCTGTCTCCTTCAAATAGAGCCTGAGTTTAGACAGAAATCTCCAAGAATTCTAAGTACTCTGTGGGTGATAAGCCAATAGTCATTCACCCTCCTTTAAAGCATTCATTGAGTGATCCTTATATTCACCCTAGCTTATCCTACTGATGGGGTCACCTGAGAGCTGGAAGAAGTGTGAATGAGGATAGAATAAAGCAGGGGCAATGGTAAAGAGGGAAGTATGTATGCATACTTTCCATGCTAATTCAAAATTTTTTACTTACCCACATCCCGCTCTCTTTAAAGCCTGGCACTGTTCTCTACAAACCAGTGTTCATTTGCTGACCTTGCAAAGAAGCATATTAAGTATCATAGTTTCCTCTCACCATTACTCTTCTTTCCCTGTGCCTTTTTCAACCCATGCTGTGTTTTTTTCTGGTATCTTCAATAGTCCCCCATTGCCTACAAACTAAAGTACAAATTCATCTGGACATTTGAAGACCTCCACAGTCAGGCTCCAATCTAGCTTTCCAACCTTATCTCGGATTTCTCTCTATAGAATCATAGGACCTTAGAGCTAGAAAGGATGTCATTTTGCAAATAAGGAAAACAAAACTCATTCTAACATCACACAGCTAGGATGTGTTAGATCCAGAACCTAAACCCAAGTCTTCTAATTCTAAGTGTAGAGTCCAGTGTTCTTTTCACTTTACCTTCTCATACACAGCAATCCAGTCAAACTGGACAACACTCCATCCCTCAAAGGATAGGCTACAGGCCCTGGAGTCAAGAAAACCTGAATTCAAATCCTTCTTCCTTAGTAGCTTACTTCTGTGGATAAGTCACTTGACCTCTCTATGCCTCAGTTTCTTCATCTGTAAAATGAGGATAATAATAGTAACTACCTCACAGCTTTGTCGTTAGAATCTATGTAAAGCACTTTGAAAACCTTGAAGTGCTATGTAAATGCTAGTTCATTATTGTTGTTGTTCTTACCATCTTGCCCTCTTAAGTCTTCTTTTTTCAAATTGACCTTTATGATCCAAATGGGCCACTCTATCCCTCATCTTTGACCGTTGAGGTCTCTTCCTTCTTTCAAAAACACAGATCAGATGTCACTTCCTCTGTGAAGCCTTCATGAATTCCCACAATTGAATCTGATTTCTCTCTTTAGTATCGTAATTTGGAAATCTACCCTGGGACTTAACTTGATTGACCAGTGAATAAGTGCAAACTTCCCTAAGAGATATCTAGCCCCTAGGGCAGCTAGGTGGTACAGTAGATAGAGCACCAGCCTTGGAGTCAGGAGGACCTGAATTCAAATTCAACCTCAGACACATGATACTCACTAGCTGTGTGACCCTGGGCAAGTCACTTAACCCTCTTGCCTAGCCCCCCCCCAAAAAGAGAAAGGGATAGCCCCTAGATGGTTCCAAGTCATGCTTCACATCTATTTCTTGGGACATCTTACCATTTGTTCTGCCTTCGTCTGTCTTTGGAGACAGTGTTCAAATCAATGCTACCATTGCTCCTGGAAAGGGCATGACAGTGGACATCTCTATGGCTCCACTCATTGCTTCTGTGATGCCCCAGATCCTAACTCCCATGCCTGGCTATTCTTCTCCTACATACATTATGTCATTGGGATATAAATTCCTCAAGGGTAGGAACTTTCTCATTTTTTTATTTGTATCCCCAACAACTAACACTGTGCTTGGCATATAGGAGGTGCTTAATAAATGCCTTTTCATTCATTCATTTATTCGCTCAGATTTCCATTGGCTTGGACCTATTCTTCATACATATCACATTCTCCCTCATGTCAATTATTTTTATGCTTGTATTTTTCCTCTTGTAAGCTCACTGAAGGCAAGGTTTGTGTCTTATCTATTTTTGTACTGCCATAATAGGACCGTAGATTTAAAGCTGGAAGGATTCTTAGCAGCCAAGTAGTGTGACCTCTTCATTTTACAGATGAGGAAGCTGTCAGTCAACGAACATTTATTAAGTGCCTACTATGTGCCAGGCACTGTGCTAAGTGCTAGAGATACAAAGAGAGGAAAAAGACAATTCTACTTTCAAGGAACTTAGAGTCTAACAGGGGACACAAGTAGAGGCCCAGAGAGGTTAAATACCTTGCCCAGGGTCACAAAGCAAATGCTTATAATAGTAAATGCCTAGGATAGACCTTACTTCCTGACTCAGAGTCCAGTGTTCAATCCAACTATACCACCCTGGGAAGGGAAGAAAAGAATCAATTAAAAAAAAAGAGAGAGCAAATGTCAGATGAGAAATCAAGAGAATCGGATTCTCTTCCCAGCTCTTCCATTAATTCCCTTAACTTGAAGCCTAAGTCACTTTGGTCTTTGGGTCTTACTCTTCTAAATCTGTTAAATAAGGGAGTTGGAATTTAGATGAAATCTAAAGTTCCTCCCAGCTCTGATTATCTGTGGGAAATAAATAGTGGTAAAGATGAGAGGAAAGGGTTTTCTATATTTGTAGCGGGGACAATAAAAGCCCATCATGACCTGGAGATTGTCTGGATTAGGGGGATGGAGGAAGCTGACTGAATTTCCCAAAGAGTTGTATCCAGCCCTAGCGTTCTGAGAAGAGGCTAGAAATAGGAGGAAGGAGGGTGAGGCTGAGCTGGTCTTAGACCAGCTGCCTAAGAAAGCAAAAACTGTGAATAGCGTTCCTCTGGAAAGTGTGCAGAATGTGTGTGTTTCTAAAGGCGTACATTTCTACCAGTAGGTGAGTACTTGTGAACCTGGGGGAGGGTGCAAGAAGAACAGTGCTTTATTTATTTATTTTTTTGTACGTGCATATACATTCACATAATGAGGGAGCACTAAACTCTGTGAAAATTTTATTCATTTATTTACTCTTCTCTTTGCTTGGAGCCTATCTCCTGAGCCATGTGTATTTAAGGTCCCTCCACCCCCCTGCCCCACGGAGGATATCATTGGGACAATTTTTAACTTGCAGCCTTCATCCATACCGGTCAGACCAGAATGTCTGGCCAAGCTCAGTTATATAACATTGCATCCAGCTACTCAGATGCCAAGGCTGTCAGCAACTCTGGCCCCAGGCAGGTGTGTATGCCTGGGAGTGGGAGGAGAAGACGAAAGGGCAGGGGACTGTTTTTCCATTTGACTGGGCTGTTTGCCATGCCCTGAGGTGAGGCCTTCCATTTCATAAGTGCCAAAGCCAAATTGACCTGTTTTGAGTCCCTCATTGGAGGGTGGTTGAATGGAGGAATCCTGCCTCCTCACCCACACCTTTCTTCTACTTCCTGGATGATTTAGGCTAGAAAAGAGAAAGAATTTCCTGCCTGTAAGAACTGCAAAGTATAGGAACTTGTTACCTAGAGAAATTAGGGAGTTTCTTTCTGCGGTGCTTCTATGGAGCTTTGAAAACAGGTATCTATGATGGGTCAGGAAGAGTCCTATGTGGAGCCAAGGGGGTGGAATGTATGACCTCTGGAGAGTCCTGCCAGCCTAGGGTGTCCACATGTGGAGGCAGTATGAAGAGCATTGGCTTTAGAGTCAGAAGACCTGGGCTCACTCACCTGACATTTACTGCTGTGTGACCTTGGATGAGTCCCTTAATTGCCCTAAGTCTCAGATTCATCATCTGTAAAAGTAAGGGGTTAGACTAGATGGCCTCTGAGATGGTGTCTCAATCTCTGATCCTGTTTTTATGAATCCATTGCTATATGAATGTGCTGTGGACTTCTCCCAAAAAGAATCTGGCATCCAGATAACCTACTTATCATTTTGCATTTTGGTTATTCATGTATGTGTACTAATTGTAAGCTTTATGAGAATAGGGACTAGGTCTTATCCATATTTATAATCCCCAAGTGCCTAGTACAGTGTTCTCCATGTAGTTGATATCCGATAAATGTTTGTTGAGTTGATTCAAGTGCATTATTTCAAGAGGGAGAGAAGGTTGGTGATCCAAACTCAGAAGTCTCTGCAGAAGCTACTCTCCACAATGTTGGTTGGACTGAAAAAAGAGGAGAATAAAGATGGAAAGAAATAGCGAGAATGAGTAGAGTAAAAGAAATGGTTAGAGGAAGGAATGCAAGAGAGGTTAGAGCAGGCCTTTATTTGTGGACCAGAGTTTTGTCTGTTCTGGGGCAAGCAATTTGAGCTGAAGACTTGGAACTGAGGCTATTAGATAAGAAGAATCCTTGGAAGCCATCATCAAGAACTTTAATGTGGTAGGACCGTCACTGTAGGTTTCTGAACAGGGACAGGCATAGTCACAATGGTGCTCAAGGAAGATGTTTCATGAGCCACCATGGAAAAAGTCAAAGGTCACCTGATAAACCTTGTCCAGGTGCCTGGATGGGGCCAAGGCCAGGATCTGGTGGTGACTGACCTGGAAAACAGAAAGGAAGGCATCCAAGTGTTCACGTGGATGAAGAATCAAAGAGAACAAGGTTATAAAGAAAAATCAATTCTGAAAGACCTGAGAACCGTCAAGATCCAAGCAGTGACCAACCACCTCTGCAGAGGACCGAAGGTGAAACGTGTCACCCGCTTCCTGACAGAGCAAGGATGAGCTCAAGGTGCAGAAAGAGGCACGTGCCTGCGGACACAGCTATTGACCACTACACGGATTTGTTTGGCTTGACTAGTCTTATTTGTTCCCAGTTGAGGAAAAAAATGGCTTGTCTCCCTCTACTTTTAGATTGGGAAGGTTGGAGGAAAACAACAACACTCATGCCAAAAAAAAAAAAGAATGACAGGGAAACTTCTTCTAAAAATGTACAGAAAAAACCAAAATGTTAAGAAGGTTCAAATCCTGCCTCACACACACATATTAGGTGTGTGAGCCTGGGCAAATCACTAACCATTGTCTGCCTCAGTTTTTTCATCTGTAAAATAGGGATAATAATAACACCTACCTCCTAGTATTATGAATATGGAATAATATTTGTAAAGTGCTTTGTAAATCTTAAAGCACTATATTAATACTAGCCATTATAATATTATTATTATGAAACAGAGACTCATGGTTTCATTTACAATCCTCTTTTTTTTTTCAGTTTTGCCGTCTACATGGAAACACTACTTTGGGAGAATTTTACGTTCAGAATTTTTTAAAAAAATTATTTTTAAAGTTGTTTGGAGGAGAATTTGGGAGAGTTCAAGCAAGTTCCTGCCTTTTCTGAGCCATCTTGGCTCCACCCCTATAAATTCTTTTAAAAAAAGAATCAGGGAGATTTATGAGTCCTCTAGGACCTAATACGGTAAAACTCGACAGCAGCAGGACAGAGATGGGATGCGTTAGGGACCTCTGCATACTCCCCTTTTTAACCCCAGAGTGTAGAATCCTCTCTGTGAGTGTCTAATGGCTTGTCTTTCCAGCCAATCACACAGGCAGAGTTTGTGATTTCGTTGCTCAATGATGTTCAGTTGAGCTGATCTTAGAACTTTCCCCCCCATTTCTCTCCCCTCCTTCCCTCTCATTCCCACCACCCTGGTCTACACTATTCCCCATACATATCTTGATTTTTGAAATGGTCTCTGAACTGTTCATTTTGTCTCTACACTCATCCCTCTCCACTTCATCAAACATACCACTACCAAATTCAGTTGGTACGATGAAAAGTGTGTTGGATTGGGGGTCAGAAAAGCTGTATTTTGAGACCAGCTCTGTCACTTCTCCCCTTTGACACATTTGGGCAAGTCATTTAACCATCCTGGACCTCAGTTTACTCATATGTAAAACTAAGGGCTTAGACTAGATCACCCTTAAAGTCCTTTCTATCTTTAAAATCTATTGTAAGGTCAGCCTCAGAAGGAGAGGGCTCAAGGCCTCTCCCCTTACAGCACTGTCTCTTACCAGATACATTTGTCCAAGAAGTCAAACCCATGGAGAGGGGAGGTGGCAGACTAGTGGCACTGGACGATCCCAGTTCTGCCTACACAACTGCAGCGTCAAAGAGCTGCTCCTCACTATGGAGGGGCAGACCAGAACTAATCACAGAACATCTCCACGTGCTCCAAATCCCTCCGAGGTCCTTCACAACACTTCATCACGACCCTTATGGAAGCAGGCTCTGTAACCTCTTTCATGTGGAGAATTTCATCCACTTCATTCTGTACATGCTCATATGGACTGAGTTCATTGGCCAGTCCCCTGGTGCATGTGTGATCCTATGAAGAATGACCATCTGACTCTTCTGCTAACAAATCTTTAGTGGGTCCTCACTGTCTACCAGATAGTCCCTATCTCCTTAGCTTGACATTCAAGGCCCTCTTTTTAGTCTTCCTTCAATCTGTCTTTGCAGTTTTATCTCTATCTACTCCCTCTCACATACTGTTGTTGTTGTTCAGTTGTGTCTGACTCTTCATGACCCCATGGATTTTGTGCATGGGGTTTTCTTGGCAAAGATACTGGAGTGGATTGCCGTTTCCTTCTCCAGTGTGTCCCCATTTTACAGATGAGGAACTGAGGCAAACAGGGGTTAAGTGACTTGCCCAGGGTCATACAGCTGGTAAGTATCTGAAGCTGGATTTGGACTCAGACCTTCCTGACTCTAGGCCTGGGACCACCTACCTGCCCTTTCACATTCTCTAACTAAAATGGACTAATAACTGTTCTTTTAATATATCCCTATGTTTTCCCTTTCCCTGTGTGCCTTCACTCCCACTGTCCCCTATGCCTAGAATATTCTTCCCTCCCACCTGTTGAAATCCTACATCCTTCCAGATCCAGCTCAGATAATATCTTAGTGGAATCAGTAAACCTTCCCTGATCTTTTCAGCTAAAAGTGATTTCTCCTTTTCTGAAGCTCCCTAGCATTTCCTCTGTACTTTTCTTATGCCCTCAGACCATTCTCCTTTGCTAGAGCTTTTGATGTCTATGTCTCATTTCTGCAGCTAGATGGGAAACTATCTAAGGGCATGGACATGAATTATTTTTGCATTCTCCCCTAGTGCCTAACATATGGAGCTCCTCCACAAATTTTTGTTTAATAAATGGATTTTATTGAGTTTGTTTAGCAAATTAATGAACAAAACCAGGCCTTTCCACTAGGCTGGGATGGTGTTTCCCAAAGCAGGGTCTCAGGATAGAGAAGGTTCATGAAATAAAGGCTCATGAGAGCTGGAAGGGACCTAAGAGTTCATTTAGTCTGAACCGTTTATTTTACAAATGAGAAGATTGAGGACCAGAGAGGGTAAATGACTTGTCCAGAGCCACACTGTTGGTTTGTGGAAGAGCAGAGACTCCTTATGCCCAGCTGTGTGCTTTCCACTGTACTGGAGTCATAATGACAGCCTTCAAAGTTCTCGTCTGAATATTTGCTATGACCACCAAGATCTGCACCCACAGTGGTTGTTGTTGTTCATTTATCTCTGACTCCATGTGACCCTGCAGACTTTGTCCATGGGTTTGTTTTCAGTTTTTTTTGGTTTGTTTTGGTTTGGGGTTTTTTTTTGTTTGTTTTTGCTTTTTTGTGAGGCAATCGGAGTTAAGTGACTTGCCCAGGGTCACACAACTAGTAACTGTTAAGTGTCTAAGGCTGGATTTGAACTTGGGTCTTCTGACTCCAAGGCCAGAACTCTATTCACTGAGCCACCTAGCTGCCCCTTCCATGGGGTTTTCTTGGCAAAGATACTGGAATAGCTTGCCATTTCCTTCTCCAGTGTGTCCGCATTTTACAAATGAAGAAAGGAGGCAAATAGGGGTCAAGTGACTTGCCCAGGGTCACACAGCTAGTACGGTATCTGAGGCCAGATTTCAGCTGAGATCTTTCTGACTCTAGGCCCGGTGCTCTATCCAACCCACCACATTTAACTGCCTGCTGAACTGCTACCGTTAGAGGGAATTAGATTGGAGTAAAAAAGAGAGAGGGATAAAAACCAGAGAGAAGTCCAAGGGGTGCAAAGGAAGGGATGGGAAGAGAAGAAAGAAAGAAGAGAATGTTGCTGAAAATGGAGATAGTATAAAGGGACTGAACCTCTGACTGTGGAAGAGGGGGCAATAGGAGAAGTTCAGAAATGGGGGAGCCCATAGCAGATTCTGTGGCTAAAGGGCTTTATCCAGGGGCTGTTGGGTTGGCTGTTCTTGGCTTCCTCTTCCCCCTGCTCAACCCCTCCCAGCACCCTGGTGAGCTCTCTTTTTAGCCCACTGAGGCTAATCCATGCCTGCCCCTGCCCCAAGCAGGTGTCTGGCCACCTTGCTGAGAGATTGCTCCCATCTGCACTGAGAAAGCCCCCAAGCTGGGAGAGTCTATGCTGTTTTCTCTGCCTCTGGGGTGCCAGAAACAAAGTCTTTAATTACCCCCAGCAGTGATCTAGTGTGGAGAGCAGATGCTTAATCTGAGCCAAGCAAGCTCAGATGTTAACTAATCTGACCCTGCCTTCTCGAAAAAAGTCTTCAGACCACCTGCTAATGAGAGGGAATGTGGTTTTCATTCCCTCCCTCTCTCACCCTAGGTGGAGAGATTTTAAAAGCCCCGAACCGCAGGGTTAGAGCTCCTAATTACCCTTTCCTTGAACTCTCCCCCTCCAAATTGGCCTCCACATCACACATTTGAGGACTTGGTCGGACTTTTTTTTTCTGGGAAAAGCACCAACCACTGATTACACAATAGACCTCATCAGTATCTCCATATAACACAGGATGTCTCTTCCTGTGGACACTCACCTTCCCCTCCACCTGGGGAAGAGCCATTCACCCCATGGGGATGACTTAGCCCTGCCCTGGGACTATATTGCTGCTTCTGAAGTGCCAGGGGAGGCAGGATGTTTCCCTGTGGGCACATGGGGCCTTCCCTGCAGAAGCTTCAAAGTTTCCTGGCCTGGGCCCTGGGTCTGCAGAAAGAGACAGCAAGGTGCCAGATCCCTTGAAGCCTCTGACAGTCCTTGGCCCTGTTCCAGTATAAAGGGTCAGAGTCCAATATACACCCAGGCCTTGGAAAGTTTTTTCAGAAGAGCCTTGTATTGGTATCGATAATTAGGTCTCTACTCATCTGGGAAACTTAGATATACTGAATTCAATCCTGCTCCTGGCACACCCACTCCAACAGGCCAGGTGGGCTGTATGGCAAGGGAGGGTAAAAAGGTGGGATTCAAATTGCCTAATGAGACTAAAACTCCAACTATAATCATATTTGGATCTCCTGGCCAGTTAGAGAAATCACAATCATAATATAAGTTGGATTTTGTATACTTTAATTTTTACATCAATGGATCGATTGACATTTATGAAATACCTACTACATGCCCAGGCACTGTGCTAAGCACTGAGTTATACTATATACTATATACTATACATATGTTAATACACACACACACACACACACACACACACACA
>NW_020946539.1:0-1716 GCF_900497805.2 Vombatus ursinus | reverse complement strand
ACACACACACACACACACACACACACACACACACACACACACACACATATATATACATACATACAGACACAAACACAGACAGATACACACACACACACACCCTTCCCCACTCGCATTGGCAGAAATGTAAGATCCCTCGCTCTTTTAGGGCTCTATCAGAGAGCAAAGGGCAGAAGGGACTTCAGAGTGCACTACTGCCTTCTTTTACAAGGAGGAAATTGAGACCCAGAGAGGGGAGGTTACTTACTTACCCAAGATCACACAACTAGTGAATAGGAGAGCTGGGGCTAGGACTCATGTTTCTTGGCTACCAATACAAGCCTCTCTCCTCTGCAGCTGGCTACCTTTACTCACCCCATGAGGGTCATAGTGAATTTGGATAGGGGGACGCTACATCCCTAGAGGGTATTTGGATATATTTCAGGAAGTCTTTGGGTTCACCTGTCCTTTTTCATGGGTAGGGAGATGCAGTAGCCAATCTGTCCCTGGAATCTATGGAGTAGCCTGGCATCATGGAAAGGCCCAATGTGCTTGTCGGAGTCTGTCACCCTAAATGTAGTATCTCCTGGGGTTCCCCCTCCCTGGGCCCTCCTACCCTCAGCCATGGCCATCCCTTCCCACACATACATATACCCTTCCCCTTTACAAACACATGCTCTTTGTTCCTTACCTTTGACTGAGGAGCTGCTTTCCCACCCCTCAACGGACCTCTCCCTGACCACGGTTTCACATGGAAGAGTTGGGGGGCAAGCACGGGAACAGAGTGGGAACCTGGCACATTGGTGGGGTGGGGTCTTGGCATGTTGGTAGGGTGAAGGCCTGGCACACCACCAACAGAAGGAAGGTTGGGCACAGCAACAGTGTAGGGACAGGATACACCAGTCGACTGAGAGTAAGGCACAGAGGCGGGACAAGGGGCAGCATGCCACTGAAGGGAACATAATCTGGGTATTCGGGCCCTGTCTGGCCCCACCACCCTCTGCAGCCGGATAGCTTCTGCCATATACCTGGGAAAAAGAAAACAACACAACTATGCTACCTCTTCTCCCATTCCCCCAGCCCGTGATATTTGTATTGCCCCAGGGCGAGTTGCTTCCAACATCCCCACCTCATCTTTTGAAGCTGAATAGTTCACTTCTAGAGAAACTGGGGGTGGCGGGTGAGGACAGGGAGGATGTGTAATAGCCAGGAAGGCAACCCAGCTACACTAACCACACTAGCTCTTTGTGTGATACATGGGGAGAGGGTTGGGTAAAGGAGCAAAGAATGGAGATTGAGGATGATAGAGAAGGGAGGGGTTGGGGGAAGGGC
Organism: Vombatus ursinus; assembly: GCF_900497805.2. Lineage (NCBI taxonomy): Eukaryota > Metazoa > Chordata > Mammalia > Diprotodontia > Vombatidae > Vombatus > Vombatus ursinus. Next base: position 405 of record NW_020946539.1, on the reverse strand, counting down.
CAGGGAGCTCAGTAGGACCCTTCCACCCCCGGGCAGCCCACTCAGGTTGGGGCCCCAACTCACTTAGGTCCCAGTGGTGCACAAAACGTTAAGTACCAGTTGCTGGCACAGCCCTGGTCAAAGGGATTATAACCCTGCAGGTAACGGCACTGGGAGAGGCAGGAGGGAGGTGGGTGGGTTATTCATAGTCAATTGATAATACTTGTTTTAGCTTTCTTCCCTTCCCCTCTCCCCCAATCTCTCCCTTATTAGAACATAAGCACCTTTAAGGCCTGAGTCCCATTTCATCTTTGGGTCCCCAGCACCTAGCACAGTGCCTTCACTGCAGAGAGGATGGGGTGTGCTTAATGAATATGAAAATACCTCTCATTTAAAACTCTGCACTTCTATGTCATGTCCTTTTGC
>NW_020946538.1:0-32352 GCF_900497805.2 Vombatus ursinus | reverse complement strand
CACACACACACACACACACACACACACACACACACACACACACACCCCCTCCGTTCTCTGCTGAATGTGGTATCTCCACCACCAGGTCTGATGAGGGTGCAGTGGTGGCATGTGTCAATGAAAATCCCTTCCGCAGGCTTGTTGTACTATAGTAGAGAGATTGAATTCCACATACCTAGGCAAACTTTAGCAAGCTAGTTTTTTTTTTTTTGTGAGGTAATCAGGATTAAGTGACTTGCCCAAGGTCACACAGTTAGTGAGTATCATGTATCTGAGGTCAGATTTGAACTCAGATCCTCCTGACTTCAGGTCCAGTGCCCTGTGTCCACTGTGCCACCCAGCTGCCTCAGCAAGCTAGGTTTTTAAAGGTGACATTTCATCTCTGTTAACTGACCCTTTACTTTCCATGACTGTATGTCTTTACAACTTAGTTTAACACCTCATTATTGGTGATTATATTCTAAATTGGGGGATTGAGTTGGTCAGGGACTAACTCACCCCCCAACTTAAGGAAGCTGCTCCGTGAACTGCCTGGATTGGGGAATGTGCAGAGGAAATTGCCTCAAGAAGAATGGGCAGCTTTTAAGAATGAAATTCTAATCCAGAAGTTCTCAAATTTTTTGGTCTCAGAACCTTTACATTCTTAAAAATTACTGAGGACCTCATTCCCAAAGAGTTTTATGTAAGTTATATCTACAAATATTTACTGTATTAGAAATTAAAACATCTTGGTAGTATTATGGAAATAGTTTTGACCTCATGCTCGCTGCAAAAGGGGCCCAAATGTATTCTGGGAGCACTAGTGACTTCCCAATTAGTCTCTCTGCAGAACTGTAACTAGTATGGAACAAATAAGTCTTTGCCTCAAGATGTCAACACCCAGGAGTCTCACTTCCTCCTGCACCAACCACTTATGTTTCTCCACTGCAGACACTTAGGCCAACCCACCCCCCTCTTCATGTGAAAGCATTGGTGTCATAGTTGGACGTTTTCTACACCACCACCATTTCTTCTTTCTCCCTTATTTGCATACACTCTCACCTTTTTTGGACATCATGCCTCAAATGTTATCATATACAACATCCTTCCTTTCCTTTTTAAACTGCATATACTAGGAACATATCTACCCAAAGTGTAGCATGAATGACCTTACTGCAGAGCTCATACACAACCTCCTGGGTGATGTAGTCTAAAGAATTTTCCCCAAATGAGTGAGGCTGTCTCTGAAGTCCAGGCATTGTGAGAACATGAGCTCTATCCATGAATTAATGCCTGCTTTATTGATGAAAGCAAACGCAGGTAATTAAGGATTAATATAAAAGAGTGGCATGATCCTATAAGAATAATATAAGAAACACTAAAACTTTGTACAATCTGGACTGGCATGAATGATAATTGGCCACAAAAAAGTTTTTACTTTCTTTTTTTTAAAAGCTATGTTGAGGGCAAGAGGAAGGGAAAAGAAAGGATACCTCCTTTTCCTCCCTGGGAAGACATAGCTACTTCTTGAACCAACCATTCTCCCTGTAACTTATGCTTTAAAATTAGAAGAAGTAGGAGATTCAAGGCTGGGGCAGGGAATGGGGGTGGGGACATTGTGTCTGACAAAACTCAGAGTTGTAACAACTAGAAAAGGGGAAGGTGGATGCAGATAGAGCTAGAAGAAATGATGGGAGTGCAGGGAGTCAAGTTTGGGGGTGAATGGCATAATGATAATGAAAAAGATGGAGAGAAGATAGAACTTATTTTACTTCCTTTTCCTCTACAAAAAAAAAAAAAAACAACCCAACCAACATTTGAATTAGGAAGGATAGAACCAATATGATTAACAAGGAATTAAAAGCTAAGATAAAGGACATGTGCAGCTAGGTGGTGCAGTGGATAGAGTACTGAGACTGGAGTCAGGTAGACTCATCTTCCTGAGTTCAAATCTGGCTTCTGACACTTACTAGCTGTGTGACCCTGGGCAAGTCACCTAACCCTGTTTGTTTGATTTTCCTCATCTGTAAAATGAGCTGGAGAAGGAAATGGCAAAGCACTCCAGTATCTTTGCCAAGAAAACCCCAAATGGAGTCATGAAGAGTCAGACATGACTGAAATGACTGAACAACAACAACAGAAATAAAAGACATACTCAAGCTACATCTAGCTACTTTTAATGGATTCAAGTCACACAGTCCCGACAAATGACATTGCAAAACAGTGACTGAAATGACCGATGTGATTGCTAAACTGCTGCAATATTTGAAAAATGATAAGGATTGGAAGAGTTTCTCAGAATTGGAAAGAGGCAAATGTTGTCCAAATTTTCAAAGTAGGGAAGAGAGCGAAATCTCCAAACTATTGGTTAATACGCTTGACTTAAATTACTGGCAACATTTTAGAACATACTCTTAAAAAGATGGCATGTGAACACTAAGAATGAGAAGCAGCCACCATTAAAAACCAGCAATGTTTCATTGAGAAAAGTTTATGCAAGACCAACCCAGAGTTAGTGGCCTCTAGATCAAAGCAATGCCATAGGGCAGAGCACATCTGGATCTCAGCAAGGCATTTGATAGCTTCTCATTTTATTCTTGAGGATGAGATGGAATCAAGATAATAGTTCAGTTAACTAGATGTCATTGAATGGCAATAATCAAAACCTAATGGTAAGTGGATTGCTGCTTACTAGAGAGAACTATCTAGTGTTGTTCGGTCGTTTCAGTCATACATGACACTTCATGATTCCATTTGGATTTCCTTGGCAAAGATACTAGAGTGGTTTGTCATTTCCTTCTCCAGCTCATTTTACAGATGAGGAAACTAAGGCAAACAGTGTTGAATGACTTGCTCAGAGTCACACAGCTAGTAAGTGTCTGAGACCATATTTGAACTCAGGAAGATGGGTCTTCTTTATTCCAGGCTCACTACTCTATTATCCACTATGCTGTACTTATATTAATATAATATAATCTATACTTATATTAACATTATGTTCTATTGTATTTTTATTCTATTTTTTGGCTAGGCAATGGGGTTAAGTGATTTGCTCAGGGTCACACAGCTAGTAAGTATTATGTGACTGAGGTCAGATTTGAACTCAGGTCCTCCTGAATCCAGGGCTGGTGCTCTATCCACTGAGCCACCTAGCTGCTCCTGTATTTCTATTTTTTAAATATTCCCCAAATACATTTTAATCTGTTTCTGGTCCACACTGTGCCCATACATCCCATGAGCCACACATTTGACATCTCTTCTCTACAACACTTATTTCACAGGGTTGTTGTGAAGATCACATTAGATAATGTAAATTAAGTGCTTTGCAAATCTTAAAAGCACTATGAAGCATCATTGCTATTGTTGTTATTTGCCTTAGGCAAACCATATTTAATATTATGTTCAGTTTTGAGTGCCATATTTTAGGAAATATATTGGAAAACTAGAGCCAATCCACAGGAAGGTGGCCAGTATGGAGCCTCTATGTATGACGCTCAGCTGAAGGACTAGAGATATTTAGCCAGGAAAGACAAGATTTAGGCAAGGTGCAAGAGCTGTCTTAATTATCATGCCCACATTGTGTGATGATCAACTTTGATAGACCTAGCTCTTCTAATCAATACAAGGATTCTAAGACAATCCCAAAAGACTCAAGGTGGAAAGTGCTATCTACATCCAGAGAAAGAATTGTGGAGTCTGAATGCAGATGGAAGCATGCTATTTTCATTTTTTTTGTTTTTTGGTTTTTCTTTCTTGTGGTTTTTCCCTGTTGCTCTATTTCTTCTTTCATAACATGACTAATGTGGAAATATGTTTAATATGATTGTGCATGTATACCCTATATCAGATTGCTTGCTGTCTTGGGGAGGGGGAAAGGGAGGGAGGGAGGGAGGGAGAAAAAATTTGGAACTCAAAATCTTAAAAAAGTGAATGCTGGCAATGCTCTCCCTCCTCACTTCCACTTTATGGCTTCCTTCAAGACTCAGTGCTAATCCCACCTTCTGCAAGAGTCCTTTTCTGGTTCATCATCTCCACACACTGCCCCCTCCTTCCACCCAGTTTCTTCCTTCTGAGATTACCTACCATTTGGACTGTGTATATTCTGCATTAACATAGTCGTTTGCATGTTGTCTCTCCCATTAGAATGTAAGCTCCCCAAGGGCAGTGACCCTATTTTTGCTTTTATTTGTGTTCCCAGCATTTAACGCAGTGCCTGTCACATAATAAATACTTCATCAATGGAAAAAAAAAAGTGAATGTTGAAAACTAAAAATAATTAATTAACTATCATACTCAGTGGAAATTAGACTTGTGCTATTTAGCCCCAGAGGGAAGAATTGGGAACAAAGTGTAGAAGTTTCAGAGATGAATTTCAGTTCAGTGGAAGGAAAACTGTCATAATTAATACAGCATTTTAAATTTAGCAAAACACTTTCTTCCAAACAACAGTGTGAGGCAGGTAGTACAACCCCTTTTATAGATTCAAAAATGGAAGACAATACAGAGGTTAAGTAACTTGCCCAAGGGCACGTTGCTAGTGTCAGAGCAAGGTTTTAAGCAAGGCCTTCTGCCTCCTACACCAGTGTTCTGATCCACACGACTTCAGCAGGATCCATCAGTAAAGGCAATGTACCAATGAGTTCCCCATTACTGGAGGTCTTTTATCAAGGGTTGTACGATCACTTGTCATGGATGTTCAGTTATGGGTATGGTACCGCATTAAAAGACATCGAAAAATTAGAACTGGTGACCAGAATGATCGATTAAGCAACTAGGGATTTTTTAGCCTAGAAAAGATAAGACTTAGGAAGAATATATCCTCAAAAAAGGAATCTATGTTGTACATGTATAGCCTATATCAAATTGTATGCCGTCTTGGGGAAGAGGGAGGGAAGGGAGGGAGAAAAAATTTTGAAATTCAAAATCTTGTAAAGGAGAATGTTGAAAACTATTTTTACGTGTAATTGGAAAAAAAATAAAATACTATTAAGTGGAAAAACTAAAAAATTTTTAAAAAAATTTTTAAAAACGAATTCATGGTCATTGGACTAGGTCTCTTCGGTCCCTTCTAACTCTGATCGTATAATTCTGTTATCTTCATTTTGCAGGTGGGGAAATTAAGGTCACATGGATGGTGAGTAACAGAGTCCTGGATCTGATCCCGGAACTTGAACCACATCTCTCGACTCTGTGGCCAGCCCAGCCCTACCTCCTACTGCACCATGCTGCGACTCCTTCTTCTTCATTTGTTTCTAGTATCTTGGGTATAACACTGTCTGCAGAGCGGGAAAGAGGGAAGAAGAACCAGATGGGTTGAGGTTTTTTGGGGATATGGGGAGGGTGTCGCAAAGGGGAAAGTGCTTCCAGCTCAGGGGTTTGCGGCTTCATCTCATCTCTGAGTTTTAGTTCACTGGGACAATTAAAAGGAAGGCAAAGTGGTCAGCCCAGGACTAGGTCAACCTCTGATCTGCTGCTACTCCTTCAGCATCTCACTAGTGCCCACCTACGGCTCTCCACACAAAACACCAAGCCAGGGGCCACGTCCGAAGGCTAACTGGAAAGCTGGCCAGTTAGACAACCCCAAAACCTTCCCCTTCAGTGCTCTGTTTTCTGTGCCCGGGCATCATGGTCTAGAGAGTCGAGCTTTGTGAAGTTTGTTCTTTTGGCAAGAAAGAAAAGAAAACTAACCTAATCACCTCTCCATCATGTGTGGGGCTTAACAATCCCTCTTTCATAAGCCTCCCACTGAAGTGCATCGGACTCTGGCCACAGGGCCGGTTTCAGAGCCTGCCAAATTACCCTTTGGAAAGAAAAACACCTTATATTAAGGAGCTTTAAAGGATGTTGGGGCACTGTGGAGAGATCCTCTGGGTTTGCGTCCGAAGACTCTAGGACTAATCCTGGAAACCACAGTGTGTAAGCACACCGAATGTCAGAGCTGGAAATAGCCTAAGGAATTATCTCGAGTCCCTCTGTAGAATGTAGGTTCTTTGTGGGCAGAGTGTCTTTCATTTTTTTCCAAATTATTTTTGGAGGCAATCAGGGTTAAGTGACTCTCCCAGGGTCACACAGCTAGTAAATGTCTGAGACCGGATTTAAACTCTCCTCCTGACTCCAGGGCCAGTGCTCTATCCACTGTGCCACCTAGCTGCTCTTATTTTTGCCTTTGTATCCCTAGCACCTAACGTGCTGCTTGGCACAAAATAGGAGATTAATAAAAGCTCGTTGAATCAAATAACAGCTAACTGACATTTTTATTTGTTTAGCTTTTTGGTGAGGCAATTGGGGTTAAGTGACTTGCCCAAGGTCACACGGCTAGTAAATAAGTGTCTGAGGCCCATTTGAACTCAGGTCCTCCTGACTCACTAGCTAACATTTGTATAGTGCTTAAGGTCTACAAATTGTTTTATAAATATTAGCTCATTTCATCTTCACAACAACTCTGGGATGTAGGTGCTATTATTTTCTCTTTTATAGATGAGGAAACAAAGGGAGGGAGAGGTTAAATGATTTGCTTAGGGTCACATAGCCAATAAGTGTCTGAGGCTGGATTTGAACTCAAGTCTTCTTGACTCATGGTTCAGTGCTCTATCTACTTCACCACCCCTTATATTCCAGAAGTCACTGAGGCCCGTATGGGAGAAGTGACTCGTCCAAGGTCACACAGTGGGTTTAATGGGAACCTAAGTGCCCTAGCTGCTGGTCCAATGTTCTTTCCCTTATGCCACATTGTCTCTGACTCTTACTTTATTGGGGCGTTAACAAATCATATACATATCAGTGGACAAAGACACATGGGGGCAAATATTTAATGCAAATAGAAAAAAAAGTGTGTATTCTCAAAAGAAGAAAAGAGGAAGTCAAAATAACCCTAATTTAGGAAGTTGGCAGTTTCCCTGACCAAACCTCAGAAGCCTGTGTTGTTGAGTCACTCAGTCACGTCCAATGCCCCATCAGCTGCCCCATTAGAAGTCTATAGAATAGCCATAATGCAGCTGACACGTTAAACATTTGTGATTTAAGGAAAAATAGTAACTATGATATTGGAGGCAGCGAGGTGACTCAGTGGATGGAGTCCTGGGCCTTGAATCAGGAAGACCCAAGTTCAAATATGGGACTCAGACGTTCATTAGCTGTGTGACTCCGGGCAAGTCACCCAGCTTCTGTCCGCAGGGAAGGAAATGGCAAACTACTCCAGTATCTTTTCCAAGAGAATCCCACACAAGATCAACAAAGAATCAGACTTGACTGAATGACAACAACATTCAGTTGTCGTCAACAAGAAGAAGAAAATGATATTGTTGCAAAGAGAGTGATTTAAACAGAAGAAGAGTTTGGGTTTTTTTTTTTTTTTTTAATAACTCCAATTCATGGCACTTGGGGATTTCTGAGTCTCCTCTCTCTTCTCATAGCTCTCTGCTCTGCCCCAGTACTACTTTTTTAAAAATTAGAGTGGAAAAAAGCTTTGAGGGTGAGGCGGAACGGAGAGAGAGATGGAAGGGAGTAGGAGTGAGGTCAGAATCCGCTTAGTAAATGTGGCAGTTCTGCGCTGAGAAGCAGCATCCTTCAATGCAGGAAGGCAAGTGCGGTATGGGGAGCAATGAAAAGGAAGGCAAAGTTGTGGCATCATCCAGAAGATGCTGGATTTGGAACCAGAGGGTGTGGTTTTAGATGCTGGCTCTGCCCCTGTGACCTTGAGCAAATCATTTAATCTATTTAGGGCTGTTTCCTTATGGAGGACCTTGAGTTAGATATCTTTAAGGTCCCATCAGATTGTAACACTCACATCCTTTGATCCTATGAATCAAATAGGGCGACTCCTGTTATTAGTTAGGATTCAGTTAATCCAGATTCAGATAATGCCATTTCAAGGAAAGAAGGACCCCAATACAGGAAAGTCCCCACCCGGACTATGGAAACATCCTTTCATTATTTCAGTCAAAGGATATTACACTATTACACATACAATGAAAAAAGGAGAAAATATTAGTAAAGCATTTTGAAAACCTTAAAGTACTAAATAAATGCTGGTTATTGTTATTTTTATACCATCATAATAGATCTATATTAGGATCTTAGAACAGTATATCATCCATAAGTAATTACTGGCCCTCTTATATGCAAGATTCTGTTCTAGAAACTTTGGGGGGCTATAGACTGATACAGGTCCTTCTCTGAAGGAGTTTACCAACTAATCTTGTTTTGCAAAGACAAGACATGTACTCATGACAAGAAAACTGATAATATAATGGATTCCCAGACAGCCCACACATCTTGACAGTTTATCCAGGCTTAGAGACAATAGGAATATTTTTATCCCCCATTTTACAGATGAGGAAACAGAGGCTCAGAAAGCATGTCTCTAAATAGCAGAACAGGTCTCAAATTCACTTTAAGGCCAATGCCCTTTCTATTATACCACAGTGCCTTTCTACAAAGCAAGTGCCTTCAGTAATTAGGGTAGGTTTAATGAAGGAGATGGGTGTTGACCTGAGCCTAATAAAAATAATAATAGGTTGCATTTATATAGCACCTTAGGGTTTGCAAAGTGCTTTAGCAACATCATCTCATTTTATGTTCATAAGGACCCTGGGAGGTAGGTATTATTATACCCAATTTTACAGATGAAGAAGCTGTGGCAGACAGGGGCTAACAGTGACTTACCCAAAGTTACACAGTTAAGGTCTGAGACTGGACTTGAACTCAGGTCTTCCTCAATCCAGGTCTAGTACTCTACCCACTGCACCACATAGAGAGATGGTCAAGAGATGGAGAGGTTAGAGAAGCAATGAGGTGACCTAAGGCATAAAGGGAGACATGGGCAAGGTTCTTTAGAGGGGCAGTGTATAGACCAGTCTGAGTGAAGAGGAGGCTTTCTGTATCAGAGCACTAAGAGACCAGTCTTAGAAGGTAAGTTGTGAGTAGATCATGAAAGGCCTTGAATGACAAGCTAAGAAGTGTAAGTTTTGTTCTAAAGGCAATGGGGGGGGGCCATTAAAGGAATGGATGGAAGCCATTATTTGGTTTATATGAAGGAAGACATTAGGGTAATCACATGGTCAAAGTAGTAATTCAGGAAGATTACTCTAATAATAATACCTAACATTTATTCAGTGTTTTAAGGTTTGCAAAACAACTTACAAATATTATCTCATTTGATCCTCACAACAAAAGGACCTTAAGGCGCTATTACTATCCCTATTTTACAGTTGAGAAACTGAAGCAAATGAAGGTTAAGTGACTCACCCAGGAAATTGCCCAATGGGCAGACTGAGAGTTGTATTAAGAGATCTAAAGAAAAGTCGCTGGTACAATTGGTTGGTCCTCTCTGAAGAACTGATGGAAGGACATAGATCAGAACTATACCACATAAGAAAGCATGGGTCGGTTGTCATATTGCCAATGGTGGAAATACTCATATTAATGAGATCATAGAAATAAAAGCTCATAGACCAGAAGGAGGGAGTAGAGGCAAGAAAGTCAGACAAGAGGCTCTTGTGGGAGTCCAGGCATAAAGTAATAAGGATGTGAATTAGTTTAGTGAGAGTGGGAATAGAGAGGAAAGGAATAATTGGGAAAGACTTTGTGAAGGGAAAATTGACAGGGCTCAGGCTTGGTGACTGGATATGAGACAGACGAGTCCACAATGCTCACCCATCAAGCTTGATTGACCAAAAATTTAGTCTAATTCAGTTCAATTCAAAAAAAGCATTCATTAAGTGTGTTCTATGTACCAGCTACTATGCTAGCACCTGAGGATACAGAGATCAAAATGAAACATCACCCCCTGCCTTCAAGGAGCTTATATTCTAATGAAGATCTTGTCTAGGTTATATTCTAGAAAGAAATTCAGGCACAGGGGGAAGAACGAGAATTTATGTTGCTTTTCTGCAAACAGAGAGGAGGGAAATATCAATGCAGCCAATGGTGAGGAAGGAAGGTCTCATGGCAGAGAGAGGTACTTGAGCAGGGCATTATGATCTAGTCAAAAGGGTGCTGGACCTGGAATCAGGAAAGACCAGGGTTCCAATTCTGTTTCCAGCACTTGTATAGCTATGTGACCATGGGGGAATTACCTCAATGCCCTCATTTGTATAATAGGGATATATAATCAATAAAACCCATCATACAGGGTTTGTTGTGAGGATCAAATGAGATTGTATCATAAACAAGCGTTTTACAAACCTTGAAGTACTACATAAATGTCAGTTATTACTAATCCCCAGAACTAAACTTGAAATTGTGGTGGAGGGAACAGATGGGATGGTTAATATAACCTTCAGTAGCAGGCAGGAAATTACCCATAGTACTGAGGGCGAATGGGCTGGGCTACCTACCACCCACTTCAAACCACAGTCCAGATGTTATGGAACAGCACCACAAGGTAGTGGGCCGAGGAGTTCATACAATATTAGAAGAAGGAAAACCCCCATGTACTAACAGTTGTCAGTCAGCCAGAGCAGGGGAAGGTTCCTGGTTTTGTGGCTGTCTCGGAAACCAGCCTAAAGTATGACTGTAGTTTGGAGGCAGGGACCCAATATGTCTGGGCTTTGGGCTGTGTCATCCATTAAAAGATGGGGGGAGGGGGGAAGGGGGGAGGGGAAGAGGTGCTGGACCTGGAACAAGGGAGATAGTTTCAAGATAGTAAGATGAATAAATTCTTTGTTACAAGAGAAGGTGATAAGAAGGAGTCATTACGAAGTGATAATGCTGGGAAGGTTAGGGAGAGGGGAGAAAACATCAATAAAGCACGTTTGTTTGTTTGTTTGTTTGTTTGTTTGTTTTTTAAATGAACAGATCTGATTTACATCCTTCTCTCACCCTACCCTCTGCAAACCTATTGTGGAGATGGAAGGAAAGCTTCCCAGGAAAGCCATTCCTAAGACACTTGTGGGTGGGGGAGAGAATAGGGATAAACAGTGAGTAATGGAAATCCGTGCAATGTGATCTTTGGGAGGGTAATAAATGCAAAATGAGTGGGATAGAATGAGAACATCGAGAGTCCACTTCTTCATTTAATAATAACTAACGTTTACATAGCCCTTCGAGGTGGCCAAAACACTTCACACGCACACATTGGAGCTTCACAACCACTCTGTGAGATTGTGTATCACATACGACTATATACACACATATGCTAAATAAGTAGCAAATGCTATAATTATTCCACTTTATGGATGAGGAAACTGAGGCTGCTGAGAAGAGTCCTTTCTCTAAGGATCACATAACTAACAAGTTTCCTAGGCAGGATTGGAATCCAAGCCTTCCTGATTCCAGGTGCAGGACTGTATCCCTAACTCCAGGTGACCTCTCTCCTCTAGGCTGGGGTGAACCTGGATGGTTTCATTTCATGGAGGTGGTGACCAGACCGGGAGTCAGGAGATCCAGGTTCTAGCACCAGCTCTGCCACTAACCTTTCCCATTAACCATTCCATCTCCTCTAGACTTTAGTTTCCTCCTCTACAAAAATGAGAGGTTAGATGGGACATTCCTATTAAACATATTTTTATATTAGTCATGTTGTAAAGAAGAATTAGAACCAATAGAAGGACCCACAAGAAAGAAACAAAACAAAATAGAAGGAAAAAAAAAGAGCAAACAGTATGCTTTGATCTGCATTCTAACTCCATAGTTCTTTCTTCGTATGTGGATAGCATTTTCCATCATGAGTCTTTTGGAGTCGTCTCAGATCCTTGTATTGCTGAGAAGAGCTAAGTCTATCAAAGTTAGTCATCACACAACATGGTTATTAGTGTGTACAGCGTTCTCCTGGTTCTGCTCACTTCACTCAGCATCAGTCCATACAAGTCTTTCCAGGTTTTTCGGAAGTCTGCCTGCTCATCACTTCTTATAGCAAAATAGTATTCCATTACATTCATATACCACAACTTGTTCAGCCATTCCCCAATTGATGGGCATCCTTTCAATTTCTAATTCTTTGCTATGAATATTTTTGTACATGTGGGTCCTTTTCCCATTTGTATGATCGCTTTGGGATATAGCCCTAGAAGTGCTATTGCTAGGTCAAAGGGTATGCACATTTTTTAATAGCCCTTTGGGCATAGTTCCAAATTGCTCTCCAAAATGGTTGGATCATTTCGCAACTCCACCAGATATCCATTAGTGTTCCAATATTCCCACATCTCCAACATTTATCATTTTCCTGTTTTGTCATGTGAAACAGCATTTATCAAGCACTTACTTTATGCCACCCACTATACTAAGCTTTGGGGATACAAATATAAGCAAACAAGACAGTACCTTGCCCTCAGGAAACTCACATCCTAATAGGGGAAGGCAACATAAACAGAGGATTAATGACCCTCCCCTCAAGAGGTTGGGGATTAGAGGCATTGGATTGGAGTTTTAGGCAGTTTGGAGAAAAGTTTAGTTAGGCATTAGAATCAACCATGAACTGGATTTCTTGGGACAGGCTGGGAGAAAGTTAAAGCAGGAGCAGAAGAGAGATAAGAAAGGGTGAGGAGCCTTTTGTCTTTTATCTTCCGGGTACATTAGCCTGGGGAGTTGTTCTCTATCTACCCTTTCCCATAGATATTCTTCTTTCTTAATCGGCCTGCAGGGATGCTGCTCCCCTCTCAGCCAAACCCATGCAAATTAATGCTCACTTTCTAACTTCCTCAACTTCTTCCCCCAAGGCAGCAACAATTAATCCCTCCACCCACTGACTTTCACACCCAGAGTAAAGTACAGCAGACTCTTCCAGAAATCTCCCCACCTCTCTCTCCTCCTTTCTAAAGAAGCACGTACAAAGAAGAGGAGCTGTGACCAGGTGAGGCTTGTTTCTGGGACTCTGGAATCTTCCTCTTCAATCCATCCAGCACCCAGCAGCCTCTATTCATACAGTGCTGGAGGCAGCCTGGTGCAAAGAAAGGAACATAACACTTTTACTACCTACCTCACACTCTTGGTGGTTGTAATACAAATACTTTTTAAAGATTTAAATGATATGGAAATAGTCCTTATCTCCTGGACTTTGCCTGAAAAGCTCCTTTGGTTTTCTGTTGCTTGAGATAAAAGTCTGACTTTCAAGATCCTCTGAAGGCTGCCTTTCCAATCTGAACTTTGGACTAGTGGCTTTTCCTGTTCCCTCAGGTTACCACTGCTTTCCTTACTAAGTTGATTTGTATTTTTAGATACTTGAAGGCATGATCTTTCAGTTTTGTCTTTTTTCATGCCTGTCACATAGGCAATAAATATTTATTGATGGATAGATGGTGGTGCATGGGATAGACCACTGGGCTAGGAATCAGGAAGATTCATCTTGGTGAGTTCAAATCTGGCCTCAGACACTTACTAGCTGTGTGACCCTGGGTAAGTCACTTAACCCTTATTTGCCTGAGTTTCCTCATCTATAAAATGAGTTGGAGAAGGAAATGGCAAACCGCTCTAGTATTTCTGCCAAGAAAACCCTAAATGGGGTCACAAAGAGTCAGGCACTACTGAAGCGATTGAACAATAACAAAGATTGATCATCTCCCCATATTTCTTGACACAATCCCTCCATCCCTTCCCTTCCACTATGCTTATCCAAATCCTACCTATCATTGAAGACCCATTCTAAGTCTTAGATCCTCCACAAGACCTTCTCTCACCACTCCAGCCTGCATTTTTTCCATCACTTTCTTAATTGTACACCTCCCACGTTTTCTGATTTCTGACACATAAATGCTCACCTTGAAAATCTAACAATCATTTTTTGAAACCAGTTCAAGCTGGCTCCAGCCCAACTCTGCTTCCAGCACCAAATCTATGACCCGGTGAATCATAGTACACTCTATTACACAAGTTTATCGGAGAGGTGCAAAACAAAGTGTATGTGAGGTCTAAGGGGAAAGGCTGTTATGGACAGGAGTCTTATGAATGGTTTTCTGAAGGTGAGTTGAACTTTAAAGTATGCATAGCAATTATACAAGCAAAGGGGGAAGGAAGGCATTCTAGTCAAGGGCGTCAGTTTTAGTAAAGTCATGTAGGAAAGGAATTGGGGAGGGGGAAAGAGAATGATCCAATTAGGCTAGAGCGTAAAATGAGTACAGGAGAATAATAATAGAAGATAGGGCTGCAAAAGTAAGGTGATGACAGACTGTAGAAGCTTTGAATGCAAAGGGGTTTCTTTTTTAGCTTATTTTTATTTGTTCTTAACATTCTTTTTTTTTTTTATAAATTTGAGTACCAAATTCTCTCCCTCTAGGCGCCCCCCACATCCTTTGAGAAAGCAAACAATATAGCATCAACTATACATGTAAAATCATGCAAAATATATTTCCACTTTAGCTATATTGCAAAAAAAATCAAGAAAAATAGAATGAAAACATATACTTCAATTTGTATGCAGAGTTCATCAGTTCTCTCTCTGGATGTACATAGCATTTTTCTTTGCGAGTCCTTTAGAATTGTATTGATTTGAGTAGCTAAGTCTTTCATGATTGATCATTGTACAATATTGCTGTTACTGTGAACAATGTTTTCTTGATTTTACTCATTTTACTCTGCATCGGCTCATATAAGTCTTCCCAGGTTTTTCTGAGAGCATCCTGCTCATCATTTCTTATAGAGCAATAGTATTCCATTACATTCATATACCACGACCTGTTCAGCCATTCCCCAATTGATGGGCGTCCCCTCAATTACTAATTCTTTATCACCAAAAAAAGAGCTGCTATAAATATTTTTGCACATATATGTTCCTTTTCTTCTTCTTTCATCTCTTCAGCATACACACCTAGGAGTTGTGTTGTTGGGTCAAAAGATATGAACAGTTTTATAGCCCTTTGGGCATAGTTCTAAATTTTTTTCCGGAATGGTTGGACCCAGTTCACAACTCTACCAACAATGCATTAGTGTCTCTATTTTTCCACATTCTCTCTAGTCTCTGTCATTTTCCTTTTCTGTTATGCTAGTCAATCTGATAGGTGTGAGGTGGTACCTTAGAGTTGTTTTAATCGAATGCATGTTTGACTCCTTAATAAACCACAAAGAATATGGACTTTTTTCCTGTAGACAGTGACTGACTTGTAGATTTTTCTTTCTGAGTTCATATATTGGACACAAAGGAGGCTTTGGGACTGTAAGGTCAAAACAAGCATAATTATTCTTCTTTGCCTAATAGTAACTAAAATAAGAAATGGGGTAGGGACTAAATCTGTTCATTGATAAAGGAGTGAGCAAACAAACAAACAACAGGTGAGCAAACTCCCTCTCCCTGAGCAGGTCAGTACCTTTTCTGGACCTTATATAGTAGTAGAGTTGCCTAGAACATTGAAAAGTTAAGTGACTTGCCCAGGGTCACCCAGCCAGATTGTGTCAGAAGCAGATATCTCAAACCCGGGTGTCCTGTCTTCAAAGCCAGATCCCTCTCCACTACGCTGTACTGCCTCTCAAAATAAGAAATAACTGTCTTTTAAAAACAATAAAATTAATTTATGTCAATGATCATGTAATTACACACACACACACACACACACACAAACGTGGTCCTTAGCTTTTAAAGTGTGCTCAGAATCTAACCAAGGCATGGCCCTCCCTCCTACCATGCTTCTACTCTATTCCCTGAGCTCTCTGGGAGCCCTGACAGAAACAAAGGGGAGTGATTCTCATTTACATGACGTGATTGCTGATAAAAGATGATATCAAGGAGTCCTATGTGGCTCATACTATAGTCCAAGCTGTTATAAATTACAAGCTGCAGGGTAGCTAGGTGGTGCAGTGGATAGAGCACCGGCCCTGAAGTCGGGAGGACCTGAGTTCAAATCTGGCCTCTGACCAAACACTTGACACTTACTAGCTGTGTGACCCTGGGCAAGTCACTTAACCCCAATTGCCTAAAAATAAATAAATAAATTACGAGCTGGAAGGCCCCTCTGTTTTTTGATCCAACCTTCTCATTCTGTTCATAGTCACTTAGGTAGTTTATAACAAAGTAGGATCTGATCCCACACCCTCTGACCCAAATTCCAGTGCACTTTTCACTGGGCCACACATCCTGGAGCCAGTCCCTCTTTTCTCTTTCTGTTTACCTTTCTCCATTCACTCCATCCCGCCCCGGAATCCCATCCATTGACATTACATTGAATTTTCAGTCCCTACAAGATTGTTGCTATTTAGTCCTTTGGGGTTTTCTTGGCAGAGATACTTAAGTGTTTTGCCTTTTTCTTCTCCAGCTCATTTTACAGATGAGGAAACTGAGGCAAATGGGGTGAAGCGACTTGCCCAGGGTCACACAGCTAGTAAGTCTGTGAGGCCAGATTTAAACTCAGGTCTTCCTGACTCCAGGCCCAGTGTTCTATCCATTGCCCAACCTAGCTGCCCTCCTTACAGGATATCCAGGTAGGAACATCTGGCATTTGGAAACATAAGACTGGAGTTAAGGAGAGAGGCCAGTGTACATAAAAAGAGAAAAGAGTAGAGGGCCAAGGACAACCTTGGGGAATGTCCACAGGTGGGGGGTGAAGTGGGATGAAGATGCAGAAGAGGTCAGAGAGGTGGCAGAAGAACCAGGGAAGGGCATTGTCATGGAGGCCAAGGTAGGAGAACGTTTCCAGAAGGAGGGAGTGCTTCATAGGGTCAGGGTCAGCTACCGAAGAGAGTTCAAGTAGGCTGAGCAGTGTGCTTTTTTATGGTCAAGGTCAAGGAGGCTGAGGAAAAATGCTACCTGCTGAGCACTGGCCAGGAAAGGAACTCCAAGAAAGAGCGTCTGTATCTCTTGCAGCAGCCTGACAGCAGGGAGTCCTGGGAGGGGCACAGAATGTGCCCCTAGCCAAACTGCCATTGCTGCTGGTGGCTTCACTCCCCGCTGAGCCAAAACAGGGTGTAACATAAACCAAACCGTTGCTCCTTTTTCCTCTCTTTAAAGTAACCTGACATCTGTGTTTCTGGGATGTTTTATTTTTTACTTCTCTTTCCTGTCACAGGGTATTAGGGGGGAGGAGGGGAACCCACCTAATCTTAACAAACATCTCTGTCTTGAAAGCAAGGTCCTTTACATTAGCAGCCCCAGTGGCACCTAAGGATATGGTCTTCGCTGTCTGACTTGGATCAAACAGAGCACAGCTAAAAACCTCTTCCTCAACACCGCCACAAAGCCATCCTCTCAAAGCCCCATCCTGGAGAGCCCAATAACCTCCATCCCTAAGACTTTAGAGTGAGCCGGAGGCAATTGGAACATCCAGTCAGTGCTTTGAAGGGTCAACAGCCCTGAAGTGCAGGGAATGAAGAAGCTTCCAAAGGGCAGAATCCCAAAGAGGGAAAGAAACTAAGCAAAGAGTCACCTGATAGAAGAGACATCCTGGGACTGAGTTTGTCCATGTCCAGATGGCTAAGTGTCTATCCTAGGCTTATAGCTTTGGAGCTGCAAGGGTCCTTAGAGATCATTCGATCCAACCTTCTCATTTTACAGATGAGGAAACTGAGGCCCAAGTAGGTTAACTGACTTGCCCCAATCCACAAAGATGTAAGCAGAAGAGGCAGATCTTTTCTCTAGATCTTTTCCCTGTAAAATAAAACATTTCACCAAGCTCGTCCCCCTAAACCAGAAGTTCTTAATCCCTTTTGTGTGCCACGGACCCCTGTGATAGTCTGGTGAAACCCATGGACCTCTTCTCAGAATAACGTTTTTTAAAAGCATAAAATAAGACATAGGATTATAAAAGAAACCAATTGTATTAAAAATAAAGATCTTTTTTCCCCATCCAAATTCACAGATCCCCTAAAATCTATCCATGGACCGACCCAGGGGGACTCTGAGTTAAGAACTTTTGCTGCACATTGTGACAGACGGGAGGAAAGGCGTAGAGACAGGGTGGAGAGGAAAGAACTGGAGATCTGAGTCTGGAAGTCAGAGTCTTCTGTCTGCATGCGCACATGTTATCAAGTGTGTCCCGAAAGTTTTAGTGCAGTTTTAAACTTTAATAGCTGTGGTTAATTAACACTGAATGCCAAGAGGAGTAAAGGCGGTTTGGCTGGTTAGTACGGGATCTTTGTTGTTCTGGGGAAATAATTAGTCCTGCTTGGAGTCCTTGTCATACGTCATCAATGGCCCAGGGTTGAATATCTCCTTCAGCTCTCTGGATCAACCTATCGGGTCCTCACTCCTTGCTCAAAAGGGAGAATTCAAAAGGCAGGAAGGGCCTTAGGAATCATCTGACTTAACACCTTCATTTTAGATCTTATTTATTTTTAAAAGGTTTATTGATGTCTTTTGTCTTTGCATCACAACCATTTACCTAAAATATCCCAATCCCCACTGCTGAGCCCTTCTTTGTAAAAGAAAAAAACAAACAAACAAACAAACAAACAGTTAAGCAAAACCAAACAATGAAGCCACTGCTTCTAACAGCATATGCAACATTTCGTATCCTTCCCTCAAAGGAGGAGTTCCTAACCTAAGGTCAGTGAACTTGGGTGTTGTTGGTTTGGTTTTATATATATACATATATATATATATATATATACACATTATATATATATAATATATATTTTACAATTGCATTTCAATATAATTGGTCTCCTTGATAATCAAATACATTTTTATTGTATGCATTCTAAGAAGAATCCATTGGCTTCCCCAGACTGTCAAAGACCCATAGAAGATTCCCTTTCCCCTCAAAAGGGAAGTTTGTCTCATCATCTTTTCTCTGGGGCCAAGATTGGTCATTCCAATCAATCAGAATTTGGCTGCCTTCCACTTTTTGTTTCTTTTAATTTCCATTCTTTCCATTGTGTATATTATTGAGCTGGTTATTACTTCGTTCTGCATCAGTATATATAAGTCTTTTCATGTTTCTCTGAATTCCTTATGTTCATTGTTTTTGTAGCACAATAATATTCCATTAGAACCATATACCAGGGCAGCTAGGTGGTACAGTGGATAGAGCAGTGGTCCTGGAGTCAGGAGGATCTGAGTTCACTTGACACGTACTAGCTGTGTGACCCTGGACAAGTCACTTAACCTGGACTGAATCCCCCCAAAAAAGTACCATAATTTATTCTGCCATCCCCTAAACAATAAACATGTATTTTGTTTACAGTTTTTTGCTTGCTTAAAAAGTTTTGCTACAGGGGCAGCTAGTGGCGCAGTGGATAGAGCTCCAGCCTTGGAGTCAGGAGGACCTGAGTTCAAATCCGGCCTCAGACACTTGACACTTATTAGCTGTGTGACCCTGGGCAAGTCACTGAACCTGGAATGCTTCATCAAAAGAAAAAAATTTTACTATAAATATTTTGGTATATATATATATATATATACATATATGTATGTATGTATGTATATATATATGTATGTATATATGGCTTTTCTTTCTTTCTCTGACCTCCTTAGGGTCCAGTAATAGAATCACTGCATCAAAGGGTACGAAGAGTTTTATGACTTTTTTGGAATAATTCTAAATTGTTTTCCAGCATGCTTAAATCAATTGACAGCTCCACTAACAATGTATTTATCTGTTTCCCATAGACCCTTCAACATCCTTCTATTATGCTATAATTTTTTAAATTATGTGATCTTTTACTTTTAGTTTAATTGTTTAATTTAGTTTTATTGGAGTTTATAGTGCTATATGGTATAAGGATGCTGATGTGAACCTAATTTCTGCCAAACCAATTTCTAGTTTTCCCAGAAATTCTTGTTTAACGTGGAGCACTTTCCCCAGTAGTTTGTGTTCTTCCTTATCAAACACTAGACCTATTTATTCACTTGCTTCTGGGTCTTGCTTATCTAAATCTGTTCTATGAATCCCCTCTTTTTACAAAGGAGTAAGGGAAAGCCCAGAAAGATTAGGTAACTTATTGAAATTCATGTAATCAATCAATTGCTCAGCTGAGGTGACAATCTAAATGCCCTGACTCCCAGTATACCTTTCCACAGCACCAAAATGTTGATTGGCCAACAATAGGTCCCACGCCCAAGCTCCACTTGGTCATTGGGCCCTGACTGACTCAGAATGAATGTAAATAGCAATTGCTTCTGCTTTGGCCAGAAACTCAGGGTCTTCCCTTCCTAGATAGATTTTTTTTTTTTAGGTAAAGAGGCCATTCTTTACCTTATTTCTTGTTAAGCCTTAATCACTGAATGGGCATTGCCTCAATTAAACTGAGATCTGTTAAAGAAAAGGCTAAGGCCATCTCCATTTGTCCAGGTCTATATTTTGCCATGGACCCAGATGGCTTGGGAGGAAAAAGTGAGGCTGGTGACTTTGCACAGCCTGCCCTCACTTAAATCCAGTTCCCTTGCATGTCATGGCATCGCCTCCCCGAGGTCACAGTCCTCTTCGAGAACAAAGGTCAAATAACAACAGCTTTCTCTCCCAATCTTCCCATCTCCCAACTCCCTCTCCACACAACACCTCTCCCTACCCCTTTGGCAAATGGCCACCTCTGAAAGTTACAGACCACAAATATGACGGCATTACTCTAGGCAGAAGAGATCAACAATTTCTGCAGTTCTCCTTGTGCTTTTTAGCTCTTAGGTTCCCACTTGTTAATCTGCCCTAGCGCCTTCTAGGCCCGAGTTGGGCTGTTACCTCTGCCACCATCATACCAGGTCTATAAATGGGTCCGATTTTCACTGGTTAGCTAGCCTGCACTAGGTGGGAGGTTGAACTACACGAACTCAAAGAACCAAAACTCCCAACTCGACAGCCAAAGACACCTCAGGATACTGCAAATCCTACATTCCCCTGAACTCCCTGTATCACTCGATGCCTGGCTTTATATAGTTATCCCTTCCACATTACAACTTTTCCCATTATGGTTTCGATATATTGAGGGTCGGCATAAGAAATTAAATGGAAATTTTCTGGGAGTTTTGTGGAAGTCTCAGACTTTACACAGAAAAAGTTTAGAAACTCAGAAATGCATAAAATATGTGTATAGTGTTGTGTAGTATCAACATTCTATCTTTTAATACCACAATAATTCTGACTTCTCTGGTACAAAGGGAGGGCCAAAAAAATTTTACCCAGATTTCCCAGATGGGGGAGCCCCACACCCCAACCCCCTCGACGTGGAAGGGATAACTGTACTGTGCTGTCAGAAGGAGAGGGAATTCTAGGTTTATTTAAAGCTCTGGATCCTGTTTAACTAAGTCTTTGTTCTACTTGGTCACACAGGAGAGTGGGAAGAATAGGAAGAGGAAAAGAAGCCTTCATCAATAACTCGGGTTTCTCATCTATACAAAGGAGGGTTGGATCTTTATGATTTCTAAGGTACATTCCAATTGTGACATTCTGTAATTCTATGAATCCTGTGACAAATGAAGAGGGAGCAGCTAGGTAGCTCCATAGTGCAAAGAATGCTGGGCCTGGAGTCAGGAAGTCCTGAGTTCAAATCCTAGCCTCAGACAGTACTGTGTAACTCTGGGCAAGAAACTTAACCCTGTTTGCCTCAGTTTCCTCACCTGTAAAATGAGCTGGAGAAGGAAATGGCAAACCACTCCAGTATCTTTGCCAAGAAAGCTCCAAATGAGGTCATGAAGAGTCGGACACAACTGAAATGAATGAACAAAATGGCAGAAAGAACTCTGGACCTGGATTTGAAACCTGCTACTTACTGGCTATGTGATCTTAGACAAGTCACTTCATTTCTCTGGTCATCATCGAATAAAACGAAGGGATTGAATAAACTTAGCAAAGTTACTACTTTTCTGACCTTAGGCAAGCCAATTCACTTATATGGGACTCAGTTTTCTTATTGTAAAATGAGGGGGTTATACTAGATTATGGGGCCAGGTGGCACAGTGGATAGAGAACTGGATTGAGAATCAGGAAGATTCAAAGTTCTGAGTTCAAATACAGCCTCAGACACTTACTAGCTGTGTGACCCTGGGCAAGTCACTTAACCCTGTTTGTCCTAGTTTCTTCATCTGTACAACGAGTTGGAGAAAGAAATGGCAAACCACTCCAGTATCTTTGCCAAGAAAGCCCCAAATGGGGTCACAAAGAGTTAGACACGATTGAAAAATGAACAACAAACAACAAATACTAGATTATCTCAACAGTTCCTTCCTATCCAATGTTATGATCCTACATGCATAAGATAAAACAGGAGAAAACTCCTTGTTGCCTGTGGAAACAGGCAAGTTAATTCACTGTCGGTAGGACTGTGAGTTGGTCCAACCAACCTGTAAAACAGTTTAGAAGTATATAAGATAAATTACTGAACTGTGCATACTTTTTGACCCAGAATTCCACTACTGGGGCTATATGCCTCAAGGAGGTTAACAGCAAGGAAAGGCCCATGTGTACAAAAATATTCACAGCAGTATTATTTATGATAGCAAAAACCTGGGGGTGGGTTGGGAAGTATACCCAGTAACTGGTGGATGGCTGAACAAATGATGACATGAATGCAATGGACAATTACTGCATCATATGAATATGATGAATATGAAAAATTCAAAAAAGTGGAATACCAGTATGACGTGATAGAAAATAAAGAACAAAAACCCAAAAAACCAGTGTACATAATGACTACAAAAACATGAGTGAAATCAAAACGAAGAAGCAATAAAACCTGGGTCAAATGAAGCAGTTGGTGTGGGTACTGAACTGTTCAAATTAAAAGACGTTCATTCTGTTGGTAATCAGTAAGCTGTTTTGGAGGGATGTTCTTTGTAGGGAGCTTTCATCGGGAAGTGTCTGTTATGTCCAAACAAAATATATCATTAAATTTAAAAAAAATAAAAAGAAACAAAATGAGGTGTTGAAACAGATGACTTCCTTCTCCAGCGTCCCATGATGCTATGACTCCTGCATCTAAGTTGGGAAATCTTTAGGTCATCTATTCATGGATAAAAGCTATGGTTTCACTAAGTGGTTGGAATCCTGTCTTCACCTCTAAGAGGTTTCTCCCCATTTCCATCTCTGATCTCTTGCCAACTATCCCACACATCCCCTTTGCCCAATGCCTCCCTTACCCAGTAGCTCTCCATAGTCACTGTTATTTCTTGCCTCTATCTTTTTAGACTTAGCACCAGCCATAATTTTGAAAAGAACAAGAAAAAAAAAAGCCTACTTAATCATCATCTAGAAAGCAGAAGCAACCAGGGACTTTCCTATGGAGAAAATTCCCAGTCTGCTTCTTCAATGACCTTGCTGTTTTCCCCCTAATCTTATGCCATAATTTCTCATTATCTCTCCTTCCCTATCCCCCCAAGAGGTAAAACCTCAGTAATGGGTTTTTGTTAGTTTTTCTTCTCAATCCAGGCTAATATTTTTTTTAAAAAATGCTTTCATAAATATATTATTCTTGCAACAACTGAAAGGTGTAGATGGAGCTAACTGACCCTTGACAGATGAGGAAATAAATATCGATACTTATCTCCCTCTTTAGAATGGAAGGTCCTTGAACATTGTACACAGAAACAGCAATATTGTAATGATTTTCAGCTGTGAAAGACTTAGCTACTCTGATCAATACAATGATCTAAGACAATTCCAAAAGACTCATGATGAAAAATGTTATTCACCTCCAGAGAGAGAACTGATGAACTCTGAGTGCAGATGGAAGCATAATTTTTCAGTTTATTTTTCTCGCTCTTCTTTTTGCAACATAGCTAATATGGAAATATGTTTTGCGTGATTTCACACATATAATGGATCTCCCATTATTTGCCTTTTCAACGGGTGAGGGAGGGATAGGAATGAGGGAATTTGGAAATAATTTTTTTTAAACGAACATTAAAAATAAATAAGTAAAAATGCATTTTAATAAATAAATATGGGGGGCAGGGGAGAGGAACGACAAGAAGAATGGAAGCTTCCTGAGAGTAAAGATTGCTTCAGTTTTTCCATTGTGAGTTGGTCCAACCAATCTGTAAAATAGTTTAGGAATATATAAGATAAATTAGGACAGTGCCTGGCATAGAGAAAGTACTTATTAAATACTTGGATTGATTAGTTGGATGAAAGAATGAATGAATGGGATTGAAGAAGGTCACACAATGAGTTAATGACTTTGTTAGTAACAGGGCCAAGACTAGAATCCTAATCTCCTAAATCCAACCCGAAGCCCCTGTTTGAACACACTTTCTCTGTCCACTGTAATCCCTGGAGCTGGGTTTCATTAGTATCAGCTACAACAGACATTTATCAAGAGCTTGCTATGGGCAGGGCACTGTGCTGAGGCCTAGGAGTTCAAAGAATAATTGTCAACCAGGCCCTGCTCTCAAGAAACTTACAGCCTAAACACCCACAGAGGGGAAGAGGTGGAAATGACACGTCTATAGATAAATGATAAAAGGAAAGAGTAATTTGGCAGAAGTCACACTGGGCTAATAAACAGGAGAGTCAGATCTGGAACCTAGGTCCCTTGTCTCCAGAAATCACAAAATCCTGCAAGTGGAGAGATCATCTGGGGGTCCAGCCTCCCTCCATGCACAATACAGCCTGCTCCCCAGCCAGGAGAGGGTTGGATGTGTGTCTAAACCTTTCATAAAGAAAGTTTCCTATTTTATGACTCCTCAGTCCAGACTGCCTGCTGACTACAGCCCCAGCCTTACTCCCCCTGCAGAGACAAAGGCTGAAATAATCTTCTGTTCCTTCCTCCTCGTCCCCATCTCTTTTCTTAGACCCAGAGCTACTCCCCACCTGTGCCCAAGAGGTTTTCTAATAGAAGAAGCAGGAAACAGCTTCTAAGAAGGCAGTCTCAGGGGAGTGGCATCAGGGCAAGGCTGGGCAAAGGGCAGGGCAGGGGCAGGGCTGGATTATCAGGGCCTTACTGCTGGTCAAATGTTAAGATGTCTCGCTAGGAAACTGGCCATTTTATTATCAGAAGTGAGCCTCCTTCTAGCTGCAGGCACTTTTTTTGGGGTGCACATGACTGATCCCACGGTAGCTCCTATCTCCTCTGTTCCCTTGGTCTTCTGGAAGGGCCACAGGAGCAAAACCAGCTTTTCTAGCTTTGCAAAAAAAAAGAAAAAAAAAAAAAGAAAAGAAAAAAGGGAGGCAGGGAGGGAAGGAAGAAGAAAGAAAAGGAAGGAGCAAGAAAGAAGGAAGGGAGGCCCCATTTGGGGTTTTCTTGGCAAAGATATTGGAGTGGTTTGCCATTTCCTTCTCTAGTTTATTTTACAGATGAGGAAACTGAGGCAAACCAAAATTGAGTGACTTGCCCAGGGTCACACAGCTAGTAAGTTTCTGAGGTCAGACTTGAATTTAGGTATTCCTGCCTCCAGGCCTGGTGCTCTATCCACTTAGCCAACTAGCTGCCCTGAACGACTATAGGATCATGGGATTTAGAGCTAGAAGGAAACTTAGGTCATAGGATCCTAGAATCATCAAGACAGGGGCCTCAGAGGACATCTAGCCCACTCTCCTAATTTTACAAATAAGGAAACTGAGGCCCAGTAGTAAATGGCAGTTAGGAATAGATACTTGATCCTCATGCTGTCTACACTGCTCCTATGCCACTTATCATCTGCTGCCATGCACCATTTATCTTTTGAGGTCTATGCCCTGCCTCTCTAATTAGGACCCTATACTTCTTTAAAAACTAAAAACAGGAAACATTTATATAGCACTTTAAAGTTTACAAAGCATTTTACAATGTCAACTCATTTGATCTTCCCAAAAACCCCACGAGAGAGGTGCTTTTACTATTGTCCTGTTCTACAAGAGGAAACTGCTGGGTGTAGGTCCTTCCTTCTCTCCCCCGCTCCAGTACTCCAGAATGTTTTTGTTTTTGTTTTTGTTTTTCTTTCTTTCTTTCTTTCTTTCTTTCCTTCTTTCTTTCCTTCTTTCTTTCTTTCTTTCTTTCTTTCTTTCTTTCTTTCCTTCTTTCTTCCTTCCTTCCTTCCTTCCTTCCTTTCTTTCTTTCTTTCTTTCTTCCTTCCTTCCTTTCCTTCCTTCCTTTCTTCCTTCCTTCCTTTCTTCCTTCCTTCTTTCTTTCATCTTTTCTTTCTTCCTTCCTTTCTTCCTTCCTTTCTTCCTTCTTTCTTTCTTTCATCTTTTCTTTCTTTCTTTCTTTCTTCCTTCCTTTCTTTCTTTCTTTCTTTAGAGCTTTGCCTTTAGAAATCAGCCAATTTTAAGTTCCCTGGTCTTACGTCTAACTTAGAAAATGGTACATTAATTAGAGTTGGAAAGGATCTTGGAGATCTTGTTCAATTTTTTTAGTTTACAGATAGGGAAACTGAGGTCCAGAGAGAGGAATGACTTGCCCAAAGTCACACAGCTATTTATTGGCAGAGCTGGGACTAGAACCCATGTTTCTTGAGTTCCACTTTTTTTGTCGATACTGTGCTGCTTCCAAGGGAGTGCTGGAGCCAGCACTCTGGCTCAAACTGGCTCAGGGAGAGCTGGTTGTTAAATTTATAGCGTAAACATTTACAGCTTGAAAATCAACAAACGATACAAATCAGGGCTTGATTTATTGTTTTGTTTATTGTCTAGGCTTAAGAAAGGAGGCAGTTAGGTGGTGCAGTGGATAGCGTACCAGGCCTGGAGTCAACCTCTGGCTGTTTATCTTCCCAGGTCCAGTTTCCTGGGAAGCCTGAGCTACTGCTCATCAGTTTAGGTGTCTTTTCAAGGCAATCAGGGTTAAGTGACTTGCCCAGGGTCAAATAGCTAGTAAGTGTCTAAGACCAGATTTGAACTCAGGTCCTTCTGACTCCAGACCTAGTGTTGTAGCTACTGTGCCAGCTAGCTGCCCCTAGCTAAGGTCTCCTAAGAGGTCCCCCTATCAGATAGGAGACAAGGCAGAGGAGGGGAGGGGTTGGTGCTGAAGGCCTGGGAACATAAGCAATTCCTCAAACCTCAGGAGCTGGTCAGTGCTATGGTCTCACTATTATCTCACCACTGTTGCCTTGCAGCTAATGACCCTGGGAATGGTTGGACAGAACAAAGAGCAGCTAAAGGCATGCAAAGCCTGCAACCCTGACATAGGACCCTCATCTGTCCTTCCCTCACCCCAGGCTCTTAGGACACTGCCTCCCGTGCCCTCCTGCCCAGCCCCCAGCTGTAACGGACTTGGAGACCAAGAACCTGAGTTTGAATCCCAGTTCTGGGTGATATTGGGACTGGGTGACTTTGCCAAACCTCAGTTTCTTCATCAGTGAAATGGAAAGTTTAGACTCGATCAGGAATTCTGAACCTGAGACCTACAGATAGAGGTCCACAGATAGATTTCAGGGGGTCCATGAACTTAGATAAGGAGAAAAAAGATTTTAATTTTCACTCATCTCTAGCTGAAATTTAGTATTTCCCTCAATATTTAAAAACATTGTTCTAAGAAGGGATCGATAGACTTTACCAGACCGTGGAAAGGTTAAGACCTCCTGGACTAGCTAATCTCTAAGGTTTCCTTCGGCTCCAGCTGCCCCATTTCAGTGTATTCACTAAGAAATTAAAGCCCTGAGCCAGCTAGGTGGCACAGTAGATAGACCACCAGCCCTGCAGTCAGGAGGACCTGAGTTCAAATCCAACCTCTGACACTTACTAACTGTGTGACCCTGGGCAAGTCACTTAACCCTGATTGCCTCAAAAAAAAAAAAAAAAGAGAGAGAGGAAAACAAAATTCTTTTTATACCCAAATGACTTTCTGCTAAGGGGTAGTGGGGAAAAGAAGAGGTTTCCAATGGCAACTCAAAGCACTATGATGTGAGAAAGGAAGTACCTACCTGTATGGAAAACCTCCTACCTTGACTGATCTACCAAAATACCCAGGGGACCATATGTGCCATGGGACCCAGTACGTTCATATGATTGTTTAGTTCAATTCTCTCGTTTTGTAGAGGAGAAAACAAGTTCGGAGAGGTCCTGACTTGCAAGAGGTCACAGTGAGCATCAGAACTAGCCCAAAACAAGAGGCCCAGCCGTCTAGGAAGGGCACCAAAGGCCTTGCAGTTGGCCCTATCCTTCCCAAGGTTTCCAAGTTGGTCTGGCTCTATTGGGGGTGGGGGAAGGGGTGGAGTGGAAAGGGAGATAGGGTTTGTAGGCATCTGTACTCCTGGGGCCAAGCAGACAGTTTCTCTCACTGTAAAATTAAGGGTTTCAGGCTCTCCCTTGACCCAAACACCTGTTCAGCTTCTGCTTGGGAGGGAGGTAGGCGTGAACATAGTCTTCTGGGCCTGGTCAGGGTGGCCAGCCCTATAAATGCTGGTGTGCCCTGATAATTCCCCATTCTTCTTATCTGGACCCGAGGAACGAAGGGTGGGGTGATGCAGGCCTGTGGGTTGGAAGAGCAGGAGGAGAGAAAGAAGTGATATCGGAGGGGGAGGATTCTACACCCAAATTATCCTCTCCTACTCTCAGCAGGGAGGCTAGAGAGGAATTAAGAGCTGGAGGAGGGATAGTAGAAGAAATGAAATGTGTTTATGGGTTGTCAACTGGACCAAACCAGCCTCTAATCTGTGGGTGGCCGGAGCCCCGTAAAGCAAGCTAGAGACAGGAGCGTCAGAAGCAAACAGAATTTAATTTCAAAGTGAGGGAAACAGGCTTGCAAGCAAGGATGGGACCTAGACCGTACTGTGGCCTTGTCCCTGGTGGGGGGACCCAAGGCAGGGAGAGCTCAATAATTATATCAATGGTTGGGCAGTGAGCTGTAGCAGCAAACAAACAGCGATGAAGCGACCAATTAGATCATGGAAGGGCTTCATGACCAGAACGCGGATACAGCGACAGCAGGTGCTTGTCTGAGCTCAGAAAACACCTGGTGCTGGTCAAAGCAATACAATAATTATGTGAGATTTTGCCAGAGCAGTGACATCATCCAGCGGGTGAGCATAAAGGAGTGTTGTTGTGCCAAGCTCAGGGCACAGCCTGCTTATTGGGCCTTAGGTCTGGAAAACAGGGTATCTACCAGCATCTTGACAGGGTGGTGGGAAAAACTCACATGGGGTGATGGGGAGTTCCGAAGAAAAGCTGAAGAGAGATTTTACATTGAAAAGCATAGGATTCCTACAAGGAGATTAGCCATAATATGGCTTATTCCATGGACTATGCCTTGAGGAATGGGGCACACCCAAGCAAGGTAGCCAAAATATCTATGAACCCAAGCTTGGAGATGGTGTTATCTTCTCCCAACCACTGTGGGGACCCTACTCCACATTTGTTCAGTCATATCTGACTCTTCATGACCTCATTTGGGGTTTTCTAAGCAAAGGTACTGGAGTGGTTTATCATTTCCTTCTCCAGCTCATTTTACAGATGAGGAAACTGAGGCAAACAGGGTTAAGTCACTTGCCCAGGGTGATTTGAACTTGGGTGTTTCTGACTTCAGGCCCAGGGCTCTATCCATTGCACCACCTAGTGGCCCACTACTACACATTAGCCATCCTATAGTGATATGATACTGGCCCATGCTACAGCCTCCTACAATCCAACCAAGTATTTCAACTGAGAGACAAAATTTTAGGAGAATGGAAGAATTTGAGGTATCTCAACTCACCCTACCTTCTCCCCATCATCCCTCAGCCTTTAGGAGCCTGGGTGGTACTAGGTTTCTTGGCCCTATCTCTGCTTCTGAAGCCTCCCTCCCATGCTCATTTCAGAGACTAAAGCCCCCTTCTTTCTGTCCCAGGCTGGTCCCCATTCTGAGTAGGAGATAGAAGAGGAACAGTTTTGAGCACTGCTCCTTTCTAAGCCAATGCTCACTCTTACACAGACTTGTGGGTATGAAATGACTCTTAAAGGGATGAGACTGTTGGTTTCAATTTTACAGTGTAAGGAGAGGAGTCAAGTATTTTTAAAATACTGTAAAAAAGAAAACCAAAAAAGGTAATGGGGATTTCCTAAGACCAGACTGGGGCTGGCTTTTAATACGAAAATATGTATAGTGAGTGTTCAGTGGGGACAAGGTGAATGGTATATCTGGGTGTCAAGGGTTGGTATGAGGAACAACTGAGAGGCACCTTGAAAGGGTTGGAGCTACAGACAGAGGGCCAAGGGAGAGAGGGGTGCCTGATATATTGATCAAAAATACGAGGCACATTGGTACATTGTGCTCCTGCTCATAGGATCACAGGAGCCAGAGATGGGAAATGCCTTGGAAGCCACGAAGTCTGACCCTCTCGTAGATTTCTTTTTTTGTTGTTGCTTTTTGGCTAGGCAATGGGGTTAAGTGACTTGCCCAGGGTCGCATAACTAGTAAGTGTTATGTGTCTGAGGCTGGATTTAAACTCAGGTCTTCTTGAATCCAGGGCCAGTGCTCTATTCACTGCACCACCTAGCTGTCCCCCTCTTATTGATTTCTAGGGGATAAAGTGAGATGGGTGGCTATCAGAACAGGAGGTTACAAAAGGGATGAACTGGAAACTCAAAGAGGAAAGGACCTTACACCTGTGGAAACCAAGAAGATGTTAACAGCAATAGTTCCCACCCACGACTAGAGCTCAAAAGTGCATTGACTGAGGGCTCTCAAGGGGTATCTGTTGTATCAATGGAAAAAATGCTGAATTTAGACCTTAAAGACTTGCCTTTTAATCCTGGCTCCAACACTTACTGACTGTAACAACCTACCTCCCAAGGCTGTTGTGAGGATACAATGAGATATTTGTCAATCACTTAGCAGAACAGATGCATATAGTAGGTACTTAATGCTTGTTTTCTTCCTTCTTTCCCATGTGAAGTTGCCCAAATCACTTAAGTATTCTGTGCTTTGATTTCCTTGTCTATAAAATGAGGGTAATACACAACCTATTTCATGGAGTTGTTCAAAGGAAAATGCTATACAAATGATGTGAGCTACTCTTGGCCTCCATACCACTTCAGTCCTTAATCTTCCCTATCCTTAGAAAGGTAAAACAGGTGGGACCGGCCCTGCTCCTCCACATATCACTCTGGTTAATGTTTTTTTATTTGTTTGTCTTAACGCTTGGATAAATCCATTTCCCTCCTTTTCTGGACCAAAGTCAGTTCATTTATATCCGATTTCACCTACATAAAGATGAGATGGAGTTGAGCACAGCGGGATTGATTTTCCTGTGCTTACCCTTTATGAATGATCCTCCCCAGGGATGACCCCGCAGGGTGGACTGGCTGAGATAACCATAGCCCTCTGGCCAGGGCCTAAAGTAAATGAAGAGGAAAATTAACAACCACAGGACGACAGACACGGAGCTAGAAAGGACTTTGTGTTGTTCAGTTGTGTCTGACTCTTCGTGACCCCGTTTGAGGTTTTCTTGGCAGAGATATTGAAATGGTTTGCTATTTCCTTCTGCAGTTCATTTTACAGATGAGGAAACTGAGGCAAACAGGGTTAAGTGGCTTGCCCAGGGTCACACAGCTAGGAAGTATCTGAAGCTGGATTTGAACTCAGGAAGATGAATCTTGTTGATTCCAAGCCCAGTGCTTTATCTATTGTGCCACCTAGACTCCCTATAAAGGATCTTAGAGACCATCTAGTCCAACTCCATTTTGCAGGTGAGGAAACTGAGGCCCAGAAAAGGTAAGTGACTTATCCAGGTTTGAAACTGAAATGGAATTAGAACCTAGGTCTTCATGACTCCAAGTCCAGCACCACACCAGGCTTAGACTCGGTGCCCACCCAACTACACATTTTTAAGTTTGGCAAGGGGGGACCCACATCAACAGTGAGTGAAATGGCAGGAATGGTTTCCATGTCTATGTGTGGCTCCCAACTCACATAGACATGGTGGGAGTGGGAGATTTGTAACACAAAGAATTTCATCATCCCCAGGGACCTAAACCAGGTATGATATAAAGCCACACGAGCCAAGGCACAGGAGAGAGTCATAAGTAACAGTCTGCCGCCCCCTACAGCCAGAGAGCAGCAGGAGCTACACCAGTCAGGAGAGGCTAATGGTCATGGACATGAGCTGACTCACACTTGGGAACAGAGCTAATGTTCTTCTTTGACGAATATTTAAGGACCATAAAATATAAGAGCTAGAAGCAAGCTTTGTGGGCCAACTTTCTCATTTTACCAATAAAGAAAGGAGAGCCCAGAGTGCCTTCCCTAAGTCATCTAGAGAGGAAGTGGCAAAGACTGCAACGCTTCCAGGGTCCTTTCCACCACCGCGCACTGCTCTAGGAAGTTAGTAAAAGGATAGATATTTAATGAAGACTCTGGAGGAATCAAATGCTCCCACCAGTGAGAGCCGGAATGGGAAAAGGGCAGGACGGGATCTGGGAAGGGGGAATCCAACATGTGGAACCTCAAGGGAAAGAGTGGTCTTGGCATAGCAGAGCTCCTCCGCAAGGGCCAGCTCCAGGTAGGCGGCTCCCCAAAGCTTGTCTCTGGGCCTCTTTTAGTTGAGGAAGAACACCCATGCCTGGAAGCTGGACAAAGAGGGAGAAATAGTTGGGGATACACCCATAGTGCTCTGGGGAATTTCCCCTACCCTGAACCCTATCGTCCAGTTCACACACACACACACACACACACACACACACACACACACACACACAC